>NC_138771.1:534156734-534348397 GCF_965119305.1 Pelophylax lessonae | reverse complement strand
TTTCTCTCTCTTTCTTTCTCTTTCTCTCTCTTTCTTTCTCTTTCTCTCTCTTTCTTCTTTCTCTCTTTTTCTTTCTCTTTCTCTCTTTTTCTTTCTCTTTCTCTCTTTTTCTTTCTCTTTCTCTCTTTTTCTTTCTCTTTTCTCTCTTTTTCTTTCTCTTTCTCTCTTTTTCTTTCTCTTTCTCTCTTTTTTCTTCTCTTTCTCTCTTTTGTGGCATCAGTACAGGCTGATGTACGCGTTTCCACCGATTCAGTTGCTGTCCAGGTTCCTTCGCAGGTTACACTCGGAACGCAGCACGGTGAATCTGGCGGTCGACGCCCCGTGGCGTCTGCCTCTTCGAGACGATCTCCTGTCTCAAGGACCGATATACCATCCTGCTTTACAGTCGCTGGCTTTGACGGCCTGGCTGTTGAGACTCGAGGTCCTGAAGGAGAAGGGTCTCTCCCCAGAGGTCGTTCATACCTTGATCAACGCGAGGAAGTCTTCCTCGGGGAAGGTTTATTACCGTACTTGGAAGGCCTATTTTGCTTGGTGTGAGTCCAGGGGGTTTTCTCCCCGCACGTACGTTTCCCGAGTGCTGTCCTTCCTTCAAACGGGTGTCGATCAGCGTTTGGCGCTGGCTACGATAAAGGGTCAGGTGTCTGCGCTGGCCGTTCTGTTTCAACGTCCCGTGGCTTCCAACTCCTTGGTTGGCACTTTTGTTCAGGGTGTGCGGCATCTGGTTCCTCCTAGGAGGGATCCTCTGCCCCCTTGGGACTTGAATCTCGTTCTATCTGTGTTACAACGTGCTCCTTTTGAACAGATCAGGGAGATCTCGTTGTCTATGTTGTCCAAAAAGGTCGCCTTTTTGGTTGCGATCACTTCGGCTCGCAGAGTGTCGGAGCTGGCGGCTTTGTCCTGCAAGTCTCCGTATCTGTTGTTCATTTGGATAAGGTGGTCTTGCGACCTAATCCTTCTTTTCTTCCGAAACGTGTTTCGGAATTCCATCTTAATGAGGATATTGTCTTGCCTTCGCTGTGCGTGTAGCCTAAACATCCAAAGGAGGTGAGATTACATTCTTTGGATGTTGTTCGGGCGATAAGGGTTTACCTTAAATCGACTGAGTCTTTTCGAAAGGCGGACTCCTTGTTTGTTCTTCCAGAGGGTCCTCGGAAGGGCATGGCGGCGTCGGCCTCTACCATCGCCAAATGGATCAGGCAGACCATTGAACAGGCCTATGCCTTGCAGGGGAAGGTTCCCCCTGTGCCTGTGAAGGCGCACTCTACTAGATCTCTGAGTACGTCTTGGGCCTGTCGTCATGGGGCTTCTGTAGCCCAGGTGTGTAAGGCGGCGACCTGGTCGACCGTGCATACTTTCACAAAATTCTACAAAGTAGATGTTCAGGCATCGGCGGATGCTTCCTTTGGCCGCAAGGTTCTTAGTGCGGCAATTCCCTAGGGTCCCTTGTTGGGGACCTCTGGCTGTTGGGATAAGTTTTTTATCCCCTGGTTATTTGTCTTTTCCTGGGTTGTTGCTCCTGTTGAGCACTTGTTTTTCCTGTTGCCCAGCTGGTTTCCTTCCTTTGGTAAGGTTATCTTTGATGCGGAGACTGCGTTGCTTTTCGGCGCGGATGCGTTTCCCACCCCTCATGTTTGCACTGCTTTGGGACGTCCCCATATGTGACGAATATGAAGAGGCGGCGACTGTCGGAGGACGTAAGAGAAAACGGAATTTTTGTAAAATCTTACCTGTAAGATTCCTTTCTCTGAGTCCTCCGACAGTCGCCGCCCCCGCCCCTCTTTTGGGGTTTGGTTGTATACTCTACTGCTATTCCACTGAAACTGAGATATGGTTGCAGGAAGTAGGAGGGTATTGACTGAGGGGACCACCCCTTGAGGGTGGGATATGTTAAAAGCTTTAATGTTAACATATTCTGTTGCCTAGCTACTCCTTCGGAGCAAAGTCTAATACCCCATATGTGACGAATATGAAGAGGCGGCGACTGTCGGAGGACTCAGAGAAAGGAATTTTACAGGTAAGACTTTACAAAAATTCCGTTTTCCTTTCCCTGACTATTTGTCGCTAAAGAGTGGGGACTACCAAAGCGTCCCCGTGGGGTTCTTAAGCGCTTTACTAGGGGTTACCCCTATGAGGAGTCTCTTCTTAAGAAGTGGATTGTGCCCCCGGTGGTGGACTTTCCGGTTTCCAGAATAAACAAGGCAACCATGATTGAAGAAGAGTCCCTGGCCTTTAAGGTTTCAGCGGACCGGAAGGCGGAGACTGTGGCTGGCAATATGTACACTCTGACCTTTGTCGAGCTGGCGGACCAACTGGTCCAGGGGCTGCAGTTTATCTGTGATACCTTTTTGGATGCGGCTCCCCTGATGGCTCGCCTCTCTGTTTTGTCAGTGGTCCTTCGGCGTGTCTTTTGGCTCAAGTGCTGGTCTGCGGATCAGACTGCAAAAAAAGCCTTGACTGATCTTCTTTTCCAAGAAGATCGCCTGTTTGGAGCTACCCTGGATGACATCATTAAAGGTCTCACGGGGGGGAAGAGTACTTTTCTTCAGCAGGCTACTAAGGGCAAGGAACCTCTTCGCAGACGTGGGCCTTCCTTCTCAGCTCATAAGTTTTTTTGTTTTTTTTTTTTGTCCCTCAGGGTCGACTGGCAAGGGCTCGAAGCCTTTTAGAGCCTCTTTAGGAGGATCCAAATGAACCTGGTCTGGCAAGCCAAGATCAGGCTGCTCCAGACCATTGGACAGGGCTCCTTCAGCATAAAGGTGCGCCGTCACCTGTATCAGGGGTGGCGGCACGGCTTTGCTGATTTCCAGATCCGTTGACTTTCCTGGTGCAGAACAAGTGGTTCCACAAAGTCATTTGTTCCGGCTACAAGATTAGTTTCGCTCTTGTTCCCCGGCAAGGTTTTTTTCATTCCAACTGGCACCTGTCCCCAGACTGCTTACAGGGCCTGTTTTGGGGCGGTACAAGACCTGTTCCTTCAATAGGTGATTGTCCCTGTTCCGACTTTGGAACGTTTTCAGGGTTTTTACTCAAACCTGTTTACAGTCCCTAAGAAGGAAGGCAAAGTGTGTCCAATCCTGGACCTCAAGGCGCCGACTGCTTTGTGCGGGCACAGAAGTTCAGAATGGAATCCTCTATTGATATCGTGGATGCTTACCTTCACATTCCAATGTGTGCCAGTCACCAGTGTTTTCTCCGCTTTGCTGTGGGAGAGGAACATTATCAAATTGTTTCATTACCCTTTGGTCTCGCCTCTGCTCCTTGGGTCTTCACAAATGTGTTAGCCCCGGTGCTATCTTTGGTACGCCAATGGGGGGATCGCAATACTTGGACGATCTCCTTCTGTGAGCAGAGTCTCCTTCTGCTCTGGTAAAAAACCTGGAGATCACAATACGAACTCTGTGGGAGTTTGGCTGAATTCTGTATTTTCAGCTCTGGTTCCGTCCAGGAAGTTGGACTATCTGGGCCTGACTCTGGACTCGGCCTTAGCCAGAGTGCTACTTCCCCTGGACAAACTCCAGAAATTGCAGGCTGCAATTCGCCTCCTGCTGTCCAACAGATGGTTGTCCCTCTGGACTTGCATGCAGGTGCTGGACCTAATGGTGTTTACGTTTGCACAGTTCCATACGAGGTCCCTGCAAAGGGAGATTCTGACCAAATGGGACAAGACGCCGCAGTGTCTGGACAATCCGATCCGGCTAAGTCGTGGAACAAGGGAGTCCCTGATATGGTGGCTTCGTTCTCCGGAGCTTCGGCTGGGAAAATCCTTCCTCCCCTTGTATTGGACAGTGGTCACCACGGATACCAGTTTGTCCAGCTGGGGAGGTGTCCTCTGCAAGCAATCTGCTCAGGGTATATGGACGTTGGAAAAGTCCAGACCACTGATTAAATGTCTTGGAACTTCAGCGATCAGACTGTGTCTGGATCATTGGACCGATCGTCTTTAGGGTTGTCCAGTACGCATTCGATCGGACAATGCCACGGCAGTGGCTTATGTCAATCACCGAGGGGCACAGGAAGTGTCCTGGTGGCTCTGGAGGTAGCCGGCACTCTAAAGTAGGCAGAACGGTTCGTTCCAGCCCTCTCAGCTGTACACATTCCCGGGGTGGAAAATTGATATGAGGATTATCTCAGTTGGCAGGCGTTGGACCAAGGGGAGTGGTCCCTTCATCTAGAGGGGTTTCATCAGGTTTGTCTCTGGTTGGGTAGCCCTGAGGTGGATCTGTTGGCATCTCCGCTCAACAGACAGGTGCAGAGGTTTGTAGCTCGGTCAAGGAATCCTCTGGCGGACACCACAGACATGCTGGTGGCCCTGCGTGGTCCGTATCGGCTGATTTACGCCTTCCCTCCTCTCAAGCTTCTGCCCAGACTTCTACGCAGGATAGAGGCATAAGGGATTCTGTTTATCTTAGTGGCTCTGGACTTGGCTTGCCGGGCTTGCTATGCCGATCTGGTGCGGCTGGTCGTCGACGTTCCTTGGCAACTTCCTCTCAGGGAGGATCTGTTGTCCCAAGGACCGATCTTCCATCCTCCTTTTCAGGCACTGGCTTTGACAGCTTGGCTGTTAAATGCTAGGTGCTGATGGATATGGGTTTATCTGAGTCAGTGATTCCTACACTGTTGAAAGCTAGGAAATCTACCACTAGGAAGATCTACCATCGTACGTGGAAGATGTACATTGTGTGGTGTCTTGGGGTCTTCCTCGTTCCTTCTTGTGGCTCGGATCTTGACCTTCCTTTAGCATGGGAGTTGAACAAAAATTGCCCTTGAGTACCATCAAGGGCCAGGTGTCGGCTTTGGCAGTCTTTTTCCAACGACCTTTGGCCACACACACTCCCTCGTGCGCACCTTTTCTTCAGGTTGTCTGACATTTGGTTAATTTGGCTCCGTTGCCGCCTTGGGATCTTAATTTGGTGCTTTCAGCTCTACAGAGCCCTCTCTTTGAAAATATTCGGGAAATTCCCCTGCTTACGCTGTCCCAGAAGGTAGCCTTTTTAGTGGCTATCACCTCTGCACGCAGGGTGTCGGAACTGGCGGCGTTATCCTGACGTTCACTTTACCTGGTGATTCACAGGGATAAGGTGGTTCTTCGCCCCTGTCCGTCATTCCTTCCAAAGGTTGTCTAATTTTCATTTGAATAAAGATATTGTGTTGTCTTCCCTGTGTCCCAGACCTAAACATCCGAAGGAATGCCTTGTAATGTGGTCTTGATAATTTGGCAGTTACGGAGTCTTTCAGGAAGTCTGACTCTATCTTTGTGCTCACGGATTGACCTCAAAAAGGGTTGTCCGCTTCCTTTGCTACCATTTCCAGATGGATCAGACAGACGGTGGTTCAGGCCTATTCCATCAGGGGTCAGGTTCCTCCTTTTCTCTATCAAGGCACACTCTACTAGGGCGCTTAGTGCCTCTTGGGCTTTTCGTCATCAGGCATCAGTGACGCAGGTTTGCAAGGTGACCACCTGGTCGTCGGTGCACACTTTTGCAAAGTTTTATAAAGGGGATGTGTTGGCATCTGTGGATGCTTCTTTTGGCCGCAAGGTTTTGCAGGCTGCTAATCATCAGGACCTGATCCTCTTTGAGGGTGTGTTGTTTTTTTCAGGTGGGCTCCAGTTGTTTGGTTGAGCTTCTGTTACCTGGTTGGCTATGGTTCATCTTGGGAATTTTTTTCTGCTGTTTTCCCACCCTTCATGTTTGAGACTGCTTTGGGATGTCCCAATGGTTAAGAAGAATCTGGAGCTGTGTCCATCAATGAACGAAAGACAAAATGGGATTTTTGACTTACCATTAAAATCCATTTCTCTGATGTTTGATACACAACACCCACCCCTCTGTGGAGTTGGCTTTCTTCTGATACTGCTTGTAACAAAACTGAGTGCCTATAGCTGAGTGTGGGTGTATACCCCCTGGTGCTGCCCATAGGCATAGTCCACGCTTCTTCCTGCCTAGTGTCCTACTCCTGTAGGGGACAGTATAACCCAATGTTTAACAATCAGGAGCTGTGTCCGTCAATGAACACCAGAGAAATGGATTTTACAGTAAGTAAAAAAAATAAATAAAATTGGATTTTTGAAACCCCTAATTTGATGGGTTTAGTTCTGCTTTATGGTTTACTGCTGTTCAGTGGCTCTGGGCTTCAACAAAATGGCAGCATCCAACGAGAAGAAACCGGAGCAATGCTGGAGGCAATTAACAGCACATTGCCTCCAGCACTGATTTAGGTAGCATAATTATTAATGTGGAATGTATGTTATGTGTAAAGTTCCGCTTTTTTATGTATCTGACTAAAAATGGCAGAGATATGTGAACAAATATAGTGTACAGCTCTTAACACATACAGTAGGCTTTATTGCAGGAAATCTCTAGCTTATTTCTGGCGTACTGTAGCAAAATGAAGCACTGCATAAATAAGCATCTTGTACTGCTTTTCTTTCAGCCCAGCAGCTGTAGGAAATTGAAATGTAAAGCTATTGTGCTTAAAGCGGTAGTATGTGGTTAAAGCGTTAGTAAACCGCGGCATTGAAAAAATTTAATTCCCTTGCATCGCATACTAGCACATTATAAAATACTTACCTTAAAACAAAGCCATCCAGCAGTGCACTGTCACCTCTGACACGGCTCCCATCTTCACCTGATCTTCCTTCCGGGTTCGCTGGCACCGTCAATGGCTGAGCCGCGATCCTGTCACTCCCACGCACAGCGCTCTGAAGGAACCGTATGGGTATGCCTAAAGCAGGATACACACTATCCAACTTTTGTGGTTAGATTTCCTTCAGATTTACCTTTTCTATGTAGTGCAAGGGCCTGCCAGATTGCATACAAATTGAAAGTGCTTAGGTTTGACCTCCTATTATATGGTTTTGGTAAGTCTAAAGGAAAAAGTCTTCAGAAAATCTTATAGTGTGTATGGCCCATTAGTGATCAAAAATGTGTACTAATACTGCGCTATGGATGTATGATGTTTACCCTCAATCCAAAATGCTGCTGTTCAAAAGTAATTAAAAAATGACAAAGGACACACAGCGCAAATCGGAATATATAAAGTGACTGGTGCCAAAATGTGTCTTGTGTAGGTGGGTGAAAACTGTACAATATTGCACATAAATAAATGAATAGTAAATTAAAAAAATTAAATAATTCATCCTAATCTGAATCGTACAGTGCTGTGAAATCAAGGGAAAATACATATGCGTGATAGAAGGCAAATCAATATATCATACAATGGTGCATAAATAATTTAAATATGAATAAATGAATAAATACATTTCCAAAAAAGTCCGTAAGCAAGTAGCCAGTGAAGGTGCAATGTGCTTAAGTGCTCTTTATTGTACAAACTGGTGACAATCCGTGCCAAAAAGATAAGGTGCAATGGTGAGGGGGTCCACTCCCCGTGGATACTTCCACTTACCAGACTGCCAGGACCCCTTAGCAATATTGCATGTGGGTCAAACGCACATAGTCCGGTGTGGGTCTTTTCTTTTCCTTTGAGACTAGTCTTGTGGACTCCAATACCCAATCTTTTCTCAATAAGTCAAAGAATGTGGGACCATAGGAGGGAAAAACTCAAGATAGTGTAATCCCGTTTAATAAGCTTTATTAAATATTGCAGAAAAAAACTCACATTTCAGGAGTGATAACAAGCCTTCAGTGAAGATACAATCTCCTATGCAGAAAGGACTTCCGGACTTGCGGTAACTGCACGGGTTGCGCTGGTCCCGGCTAGTGTTCCACCGAGACCGGAAGTGACGTAAGCTTCAAACGTGAGCCGAAAATTGCTTGGAAGGCTTGTTATCACTCCTGAAATGTGAGTTTTTTTCTGCATTATTTGATAAAGCTTATGAAACGGGATTACACTATCTTGAGTTTTTCCCTCCTATGGTCCCACATTCTTTGGCTTATTGAGGAAAGATTGGGTATTGGAGTCCACAAGACTAGTCTCAAAGGAAAAGACCCACACCGGACTAAGTGCGTTTGACCCACATGCAATATTGCTAAGGGGTCCTGGCAGTCTGGTAAGTGGAAGTATCCACGGGGAGTGGACCCCCTCACCATTGCACCTTATCTTTTTGGCACGGATTGTCACCGGTTTGTACAATAAAGAGCACTTAAGCACATTGCACCTTCACTGGCTACTTGCTTAAGGACTTTTTTGGAACTTTATTTATTTATTCATATTTAAATTATTTATGCACCATTGTATGGTATATTGATTTGCCTTCTATCACGCATATGTATTTGCACTTGATTTCACAGCACTGTATGATTCAGATTAGAATGGATTATTTAATTTATTAATTTACTATTCATTTATTTATTTGCAATATTGCACAGTTTTCACCCACCTACACAAGAATTTTGGCACCAGTTACTTTATATATTCCGGTTTGCGCTGGGAGTAATTTTTTGTCATTTTTTATGCCTTAGTGATGTCACCGGCTGCCAAAAGAGAGAATATTCTCCTAATGGTACACATTTAGGAGAGATTGATTTTAAAAATCACAAAGTGGACTTTACTACCGCTTTAATGGAAGTGCCGCTGTGCAGTAAGCCTGACCTTCACCTCCCCAATGTCAGCGGAGAGACAGGCAAAAGTAATTTCTGTACAAATACTCAAACTCATTTGTCATTGTGGATGCCAATTACTGGTTTTTGTGACCTTCACTGGTTCATGCACATGAAGGACATTCTATCTCATTAAGCTAACCTAAATAGTGATGCTGATAAAACTGCACCGCTCCAACAATGTGCTCCAGGTATTCTGCAGGTATGGGACAGTGTGTACATTCAAAGGATGATGAAGGTCCTTTCTAACCAATTGCTACCGATTTTATTTAATTTGTTATTTTAACTTGATTTGTGGTATTTCTGTGTGGGTGTGTGTGTGTTTTTTTTTTTTTTTTTTTTTTATGTTCGTACAGCATTTGTATGCTTTTTTCAGCTTATAATATAATAGTGTTGTATAATGTTGTTTGCGGAAGACCTCAGCTTGTGTATGCATCAAATGCTCTTAGTTTATTTGTTGTAAGATATGCAGATATGCTTTTATGTGGAAATCTACTGTAAATACAATAACATATGTTGTATTTATCTGCTGTAAATGAAGTGACAAATATTACATGTATATTTGCAAAACCATTGGTTGCTAAACAATTCTGTTGGTTTCTTACTTGATAAATATACCACTAAAGTTGCATAGTAGTTCCCCTTTATATAAGTATAACCTTGTGTCACAGTTTAATAGTGTTGTTACACTCTCTGCAGGTAAACCGGAGCCTCTAGTATTTCACATTCCTCAGTCTTTCTTTGACGCGCTCTCACAGAGACTGTCCATGGGCAATGCAAGGATGCGGCTTCCCAATTGCACTACAGGTACATTTTATTATAAATGCTTACAGGTGTACTTCTGATTTAGGAATACTGCATCATTCTCCAAAACCAGCCAAATGCTTGGCAATTCATTTCTCTAGTTCTAGTTCTCTTTCTTAACTATTTCTCTTCTAGAGCCTTTTTTTTTTTTTGCCCTTTTTAGATTATTATTATATATACCATTATAGGGCTGAAGTTTTTTTAAATACTACAGAGATTCTGTCACAGCATATTGGTTGTTTAACAAACCCATATTTCCATCGAAAAAATGTTGCCTCACTAAAAACAATTAAGCCATAAGTTTAGGTAAAATACTTTAATCCTTTTGCTGCAATATAAGCACTACTTACTACATTTTCCTGGCTGCTATATTGATTACATACAGCTGTTGGCTTTCGAGTAGAAGTGACTCAGGATTATCTTTCTCTCCTGGGTGCCTGGGACCATCATGGCCTAGCACACTGGAGTGAGAGCAATAATTCCTGAGTTATCATTTACTGTTAACTCTAAACTGATGAGCTGTGAAGGCCGTTAAAACATTGTATATGGATAATTAGAGGTACCTTTCCTTTTTACAGGCGTGCAATTTGGAATCTTGAGATAACACAGTGGGTTTAGAAAAGAATCACCCCCCTCTTTTAAAATCACACTTTGATGCTTTTCAGCCTGAGATTAAGACAGACACAGTTTTTGCAGTTTTTGTTTTTATCCAGCTGTGTTTACTCAGTGTAACTTATAACATCCAAGTGAGAGATCTATACCACCAACATGTCATAAATAAAAATTCAAAAACCGAATCATGGAGTTGGAAAAAGGCTCACCCAATCCTAAAAGTGACTTGTAAACTCAATCAGGTGTAGCTATTCTCAATGGCACACAAAGCCATTTGACTGTCAACTGTGATCAGCTGTGGTGATTTTGATTAGCTCAACATGAAAAGAGCTTTCCTGGAGCATTTCAGTCCCTGGTAGTGCAAGTGAAGTAAAACAATCAACTATAGGTAGCAAGGCACTGTCAAACAATCTCTGGGATAAAGTTGTGGACAATCACAAGTCAGGAGATGGATACAAAAACACAATTCTAAGGCTTTATTAATTCCTAGAAGAAGTTCAAGGCATTTGGTGCAAATGCTGACTAACCTATCTACATGGCGAAGGTTCCGGTAATCTCATGGAATGTTAGGGGTCTTCACTCCCCTCTGAAGCGAACTATGGTATTTATGTGTATTAGAAGGTTGCAACCTGCCATTATCTGTCTTCAGGAGACTCTCCTCACTTCAGATGTATTGAGCTTCTTGAATTACAGATGGGTGGGTAGAGCTGATCATTCAACTCATACTTCCTTTTCTAGGTGTGTCCGTGCTCTGGTTCACAATGCCCTGGACTTCCAGGAACTGAACAGTACAGTGAAATCGACAAGGAAGGTCGCTATGTTGTTCTTCTTTATTGCCGCATTGGTCATTTGAAATGTATTTTAGCTTGTGTGTATCTTCACCCCCCCCCCCCCGTCCATTTTCTGTGGCGGTATTTCGGCTTCTGGTCGCCTTTGTGGACGCGAGGCCAAATGTCCCGCTGCTGGTGGTTGGGGATTTCAACTGTTGTATGGATCATTCTCTGGATAGACACCCGGTCCCTCGTGTTTTGCCTTCCAGGGGTACTCCCTTGGCGGCGTTGGCACGGAAGGTGGGCTGGGTGGATGTCTGGAAAGCCAGGAATCCAGGGATTAAGCAATTTTCCTGTTTCTCTAAGACTTATGGTACCTTATTCAGAATAGATCTTGGAATGAGCACCCCTTCCTTGCTTCCACACGTTGTGTATCGGATCACTCCCCTCTATTGGTGCACCTACTGGTGGCCCCACAAACTACCCTGAGCAAAGCCCCATGGAAATTTTAATGCATTTTGGCTAAAGCTCTTCGACTCCCCTACCACTTTAACCACACATATAAGTTACTTTTACTTATTCCAGGATCATTCTGACTCTGGGGTTCTTCGTTGGGAGGCCTTCAAGGCGTATTTGCGAGGAATACTGATTGCTGAAATGTCTAGGGTGAAGAGGTCCTCCACTGCTTTGGTTGCTGATTGCTGAGGTGGAGCCTAGGGTGTTGGATCTGGAACAGCAATAAGCTTCAGACCCTTCTGACTCAGCTTGGGAGGCTTGGTGGGCGGCTAAGTCTGCTTATGAGCATCTGCTGACCTCGAAGGCCGAGAAGAAGCAGTTCTTCTCCAAACAGGAGTTCTTTGAGGAAGATGAAAAAACTAGCCGTCTCTTGGCAAGAATAGCTTCCTCTCACCAACGCTCACCCATTATCGGGGCAACTAGGTCCCGGACGGGGTCCTTGGTGAGAATGCCTGAGAAAATCCTGAGAGATTTGGCCGATTTCTTTAAAACCTTGTATTCACCTAAGGCTGCATATTTACCGGATGGATATCTGGGACAAAAAGCAGCATATGGATCTACCATATGTGGAGATGCAGAGGGGTGAGACGTGTATATGTTGATATATGATGGGATGTCATGATTCTGATTATGTGTATACATGTATTTGATGATTTGTAACACTGGCATTGGATTGCTGTTGTTGTTGTTGTTGTTAATTGAATAAAGTTCTTGTTTGGATATAAAAAAAAAAAAAAATTGGTGTGGAGGCCAAATAACTCAAAACGATATGTCTGGTGGAAATCCAATACAGCTCAGCATCCAAATAACACCATTCCTACAGTAAAGCATGGAGGAGGTAATATCCTGGTATGGGGGGTTTCTATGCAGCAGGGACTGGAGCACTTGTCAGGGTAAAAGGAAAATAGATGGGGCAAAATACCATCACATTCTTGAGGAAAATCTGCTGCCGTCTGCCAGGAAGTTATCAATGGGAAGAAGGTTTATCTTCCAACGTGACAATGACCCAAAGCAGAAATGACTATACATTGGTTGAAGGAGAAAAATGTGAAAGTCTTTTCATGGCCTAATCAGAGCCCAGACTTCAACCCCATTGAAAACCTGTGGAATAACTTGAGGACATCAGTCCACCAGCGGTCCCCATCAAATTTAACTGAACTTGAGCAGTTCTGCAAAGAGGAGTGTGCTAATATTGCAAAGTTAGTAGAGACCTAACCCAACCCAAGGCTGTAATTAAAAAAAAAAAAAAAAAAAAAGGTGGTTCAACAAAATACTGACACAAGCGGGTGATCCTTTTTCCAACTCAGTGATTCTGTTTTGAATTTCTTTTATTTTTTTTTCAGACATGTTGGTGTTAATGTTATAAGTAGATACAGGTGGATAAACATAAAAAGTGTCTGTCTTCATTTCAGGCTGCAAAGCTACAAAATGTGATTATTTTAAAGGGGGGGGGGGGTGATTCTTTTATATTCTATACCCACCGTGTGTGTGTGTGTGTGTGTGTGTGTGTGTGTGTGTGTGTGTGTATGCACAGTATCTCACAAAAGTGAGTACACTGCTCTCACATTTTTGTAAATGTTTTATTATATCTTTTCATGTGACAACACTGAAGAAATTACATTTTGCTACAATGTAAAGTAGTGAGTGTACAGCTTGTATAACAGTGTAAATTTGCTGTCCCCCTCAAAATAACTCACACATAGCCAATAATGTCTAAACCGCTGGCAACAAAAGTGAGTACACCCCTAAGTAAAACAGGCCAAATTGGGCCCAAAGTGTCAATAATTTGTGTGACCACCATTATTTTCCAGCGCTGCCTTAACCCTCTTGGGCATGGAGTTCACCAGACCTTCACAGGTTACCACTGGAGTCCTCTTCCACTCCTCCTTGACGACATCACGGAGCTGGTGGATGTTAGCGCTCCTCCACCTTCCGCTTGAGGATGCCCCACAGATGCTCAATAGGGTTTAGGTCTGGGGACATGCTTGGCCAGTCCATCACCTTTACCTTCAGCTTCTCTAACAAGGCAGTGGTAGTCTTGGAGGTGTGTTTAAGGTCATTATCATGTTGGAATACTGCCTTGCGGCCCAGTCCCTGAAGGGAGGGGATCATGCTCTGCTTCAGTATGTCACAGTACATGTTGGCATTCATGGTTCCCTCAACTGTATCTCCCTAGTGCCAGCAGCACTTAGGCAGCCCCAGACCATGACACTCCCACCACCATGCTTGACTGTAGGCAAGACACACTTGTCTTTGTACTCCTCACCTGGTTGCCGCCACACGCGCTTGACACCATCTGAACCAAATTAAGTTTATCTTGGTCTCAACAGACCACAGGACATGGTTCCAGTAATCCATGTCCTTGGTCATCTTGTCTTCAAAAAACTGTTTCCGGGCTTTCTTGAGCATCATCTTTAGAAGAGGCTTCTTTCTGGGACAACTATGCAGACCAATTTGATGCAGTGTGCGGCGTTTGGTCTGAGCACTGACAGGCTGACCCCCCACCCCTTCAACCTCTGTAGCAATGCTGACATACATCTATTTCCCAAAGACAACCTCTGGATGTGACATTATAATATATTATTATATTATATACATATATGAGCATGAGTGGAACCTGCCCTGTCAAACCGTTGTATGGTCTTGGCCACCGTGCTCCAGCTCAGTTTCAGGGTCTTGGCAATTTTCTTATAGGCTAGGCCATGTTTATGCAGATCAACAATTCTTCTTTTTTTTTTTTTTTTTTAGATCCTTAGTTCTTTGCCATGAGGTGCCATGTTGAACTTCCAGTGAGCAGTATGAGAGAGTGAGAGCGATAACACCACACACCTGCTCCCTATTCAAACCTGAGACCTTGTAACACTAACGAGTCACATGACACCAGGGAGGGAAAATGGCTAATTGGGCCCAATTTGGACATTTTCACTTAGGGGTGTACTCACTTTTGTTGCCAGCAGTTTAGACATTAATGGCTGTGTGTTGAGTTATTTTGAGGGGACAGCAAATTTATACAAGTTGTACACTCACTACTTTACATTTTAGCAGTGTTATTTCTGCAGTGTTGTCACATAAAAAGATTTACAAAAATGTGGGGGGTGTACTCCCTTTTCTGAGATACTGTATATATGTATATATAGTTTGTGTGCACTAAAATTAATTTTTTCTAATTGAATTGACAAGTCCATAAAGCAGCAATTAGAGGATTTTGTATTTTTTCAGCTTTTGTGAGGAAAGATGCCCTCCCGCTTGGGACTTTCTCCAAATACACCTGGCACATAACCAACATTTTACATGTGAAGCAGATCTTTGACACCCCAGAGGTAAGTGTCCACCCATACGATACTAGTGCTAAGGAAGATGTCTAATGTATAGAGATGGGAGTCCCAGTAACTTCTCCTCTGTCTCCTTACATGTGTTTATATCAGAAATTCCCCTTGTTCCTGTATGAGCTGTTTGCTCATTTTTGTGTGATGTTTATCTGCGTGTGAACATGAGCGAGAGAATTCAAGATTTGTATTTTTCTCCTTTCATTCTTTTTGGAGGAGTATATAATTATTACGTAGATCTAAACTGCAGAATGATAACTATAGGTTAGTATACACCCAGTGCCAGGCATCAGCACAACATTAGAGTTATATGTGATTGTGAAACTTAATTATAAGCCTAAATACAGGTGGATAATGGTGATCCCTCAATTACATTTGTCTCTGCCCACACTGAAAACTAGTGAAAGAAAGAAAAAAAGCAGACAGATTCACCTTCTATTTACCAAATGGTGTCACAAACTGCCTCTGTAACAGACAGAAATGTGTAGGCATTCATTTCTTGTCTCCTTTTTAAAAATTCTAATAGCTTGGTTGTGATTAGCTTCATTACCTCTCAGTCACTGACCCAAAACATAAGATGACTCAAAGTACTGGCACAAAAGCATCAGAATGACAGACAAGCAACCACCAAGAGAGATCATGACAGGTTTCCTTTAAAGTTGAACTGAGCAAACCACTAAAAACACAGATAAAATGCATACAGTACACGGGTGCTATTTTACTTGCCAAACCATGTTTTGTCTCTGTGCATCCTGTTCTAAGATTTACACAGCACAGCCCTATTTGGCAAGGCAAGAGACCTTACAGCTCTTGCTGTGGCTAGTCAGGACTAAAAAGGAGAAGCTGCACACTGATGAGTTCATCTGCTGCTATGCTCTCTCCTCCTTTCAGACTGTTTCAGGTTATCAGAATTTATAAAGGGCCACTCAGGTGCCACATTTATATATCCCAAGTTCGTACGGTCATGAAATTCCTGGAAAAGTCATGGGATTTTGAAATGGCACTTTCGAGGACTGGGAAAGTGTCAGGTCACCTGTGGCCAGGTGACAACTGCACCCTGTTGGAGGCAGGGGCGCAGCGCAAGGTAGTGAACCCAATAGCAGACTGCTGCAGATGGTCCGGAACGTGAGCCCAAGATTCCCCAGGGCGCGGAGTCTAAGACCCAGCAGGTGTTCACCAGAGCCTCTAGTGGTGAGGATGGACTTGGCTGCAGCTGGGCCCAGGTCGCGGCCCTGGGGTCCCCCAGGTCAAGCTCCGTAGGGAGAGAAGGGAAGGAGCCACTCAGGACACACAGAATGGTGATGGGTAAGCCGAGGTCGGGGTAACAGGCAGACAAGGGTAGTCAAGGGACAGGCCAAAGGTCAGGGTAACAGGCAAACCGGAATTGTCAGAGACCAGCCAAAATCGGTACACAGAAGAGTAGTTCAAGCACACGGGAAACAGGAAACTAACACTGTTGAACAGCAAAGCAGACCTGCAGTGCACTGGTTAATATAGACTTCCTATGATGACCTTGGTGGGGCAGGAACAGGAAGGAGAGGTGATAAAAAGGAACCAGAAGTGCAGTCTGACCTCTAATACAGACATGATGGGACAGGTAGGCTTTGCCAAACTATTGCAAGTCCATGACAGAAAGTTTTGGAAAATGACTGAACCCCACAAAGTTTTGGAAAAGTCATGGAATTGAGAAAGACGCCACTGTGGAGCAGATGCTTAATAATTTTATTGACACATTTTACATGCTGTAAGCGTCTATCTGCATTGGAGGTAGGCGTCCTTCCGGGTCCGTGGTTTTTCCCTGAGACTGGCCAGCAGCAGCCGAGAGATGGCACTAGAGAACCAATCAGGGACTCACTTCTGATCGAGGCAGCGGTGAAGCGCATAGTCACCGGAGGGCCACAAGAACGTGATGACGCGGGGGTGCGGTAACTGGTCTCGGCTGCTGCTGGCCAGTCTCAGGGAAAAACCGCGGACCCGGAAGACGCCTACCTCCTATGCAGATTGACGCTTACACCGTGTAAAATGTGTCAATAAAAATATTAAGCATCTGCTCCACAGTGGCGCCTTTCTGTCTTTTCTGCCTGTTTGTGGAACTGTAGCTTGGGCCTACAAAGAGTAAGCGCCGCATATTTGTGCAATCTGGCATCCACCAATCCGGCTGCACCTTCATGACTGCCTGAACTGAAGCTTTATCCCCAAGCAGGAGCGCCCATTAATCTTCTTTCTCCAGTATATTGGTCAAATTACAATAGTTAACTTTATGGGGGTAACAGTTTCAGCTAACGTTAGTGGGTAGCAATGCCAGGGAAATGCAGCTTTAAAAATGTATGGCTTCATGATGAAAAGTATGAGAGGTGGCTGGAGAAAGATCAGGACCCGGGACGTGCTAAATGTACACTGTCGTAAAACGTTTGACATTTCGAACATGGGAGAGGCAGCGCTGTCTAGCCACGCTAAAGGTGCAAAGCACCAGTCTGCAGCTGCGTGCTTGACAGCTTCCAATCTGACCGCTGGCTTTTTTCGCCCGAGCGCCTGAAGGGACACCGGCTCCCAGCTTACTTACTTGAAGTCATGGAAAAGTCATGGAATTTTATTGGTAAAAATGTGTATGAACCCTGTAAATATCCTTATACACCAAAAATGTAGTGAACAAAAAATCTGACTTTCTCTTTCGTTCATTGACGGACACAGCTCCTCATCTTCTTGACTACGTGGGTTATGCTGCCCCCTACAGGAGTAGGACACTAGGCACGAAAGAACTTGACTACGCCTATAGGGCAATCCCAGGGGGTATACTCCCACTCTCTGCTATAGTTACTCAGTTTTATTCTGCCTAGTCAGGAGTAGGGGCCTAGTTCCTTGCTGGGATCTCTGGTCCTGGCAATTTTTTCTTTTTAAGTTAATTTTTTTTTTTTCTTTTTTTTTTTTTATTTTGTTCCTGAGAGGTCTACAATCAAGTGCCGGACTGGGCAACGGACTGGATAATCTAGATCCAGAGCGTCCCCTCAGTCTGACCAGTGAGCGTGTGCAGACCGCAGCTCCGCGCTAGGTCGGCTGCGACATAGCCCCACTGGACGGGGGTTGGCCTACCCTGTTACTGGTGTTGTAAGTAGTTGTCCCCCTCTACACCTGGAGAGTTTTGGGGTGGACGTGGGCCCCTCCCTGGGATGGTAGTACCTCTAGCTCCCCTTCCTCCCCCCCCCTTTCTCGGTGGTCTTCTGCAGGCCTTTGCCCCCCATCTGCCCACAACCCCCCCTCCCCCCCTGGGGTGGACATCCCCCCCCTCCCCCCCTGGGGTGGACATCCCCCCTCCCCCCTGGGGTGGACATATCTTTTTAGGTCGGCCTGGGGTGTTAAGCTGGCGATGGGGGTGGGAGCGCGCCGCAATCGACCGAACGATCAAACCTTGGGAGGGGGATGGGCCTAGTGGGGACACCTGCCAGGGCCCCCCTTCCTGTTGGGATTGTTTTCAAGCTTCTGGGGTCTCCCCTGGGCCCCCCCAGGAGCCACGTGCTGCCATGTGGTGCTGCCATTTTCTTGTAGCCTTTTATGCTACAGATCGGCGTCTGTGTTGGTGTAGCCTCGGCTGCCATTTTCCTGTGGTTTCCCTTTAAAAATAGCGGTGTCCATGTTTTTGGAGCCGGATGGGCAGTGATTCGGTGCTGGGAGCCCCTCCTAGTGCGGATCCCTGGATATTCCTCTTCCTGATCGCCGCATGGTGTGCCGTTAGTTCGGTACTGTGAGTACCTGACCAGTGGTGGGAGTCTGTTTGTGGGGTTTTCTCTCCCTCTCTCTGCTGTTGCAACGGTAGTGCTCTGTGCTGGGCCTTGTGGTGCTGCCGGTGCGGTGGGGTGTCCCTTGCAGTGTTCTACAGTTTTTTGTGTGGGTTCCCCTCTTCATTCATTGAGTCCCTGGAGCATAATTCACCACCTGATCCCCTCCCAGAGGCTGTCGGGCCCTCCGGGTCCCAGCTACTGACTGCACTTATGGCGGCCCTGGAGTCATTGGTGTCCAAGGTAGATTTGGTCCTGGGCAAACGGGCTTGCAAAAAAGCATCCCCTGCCTTCCTCTGTCTCATCAGATCCAGAATCTGATTCGACCACCGTGGATGTGAGTTACCCTCCGGGGTCTGCGTCCACGCACCCTGTTTAGTCAGATGGTGAGGATGATTCCTCTGCTCCTCTAGACGCACATGAAAAGGCGCTAGTAGATGCGCTGATTGTATCACTGCGGGAAACCCTTAAGATGGAGGATGCGACTAAGGCAGCATCGGAGGCGAGGGTCACCTTTGACACCCACAGGTCCTCCAAGCGGCGAAGGTGTTCCCCTTTCAAGACTTCTTTGACAATATTGTCACAAAACAGTGGGGGTGCCCAAAAGCACCTTTGCAATCCCTAAGCGTTTTGCAATGCAGTAACACTTTGAGGATTCCCTCCTTAAAAAATGGACAGTTCCTCCTGTAGTGGACTCCCCGGTTTCTAGGTTGAATAAAGCCACCGTAATCCTGGTTGAAGAGTCCCCGGTCTTCTCAGATTCGGCTAATAGGAGGTCGGAGGCCTTGACCTGCCATAAGTTCACTGAGGCACTTAGGCTGGTATTTACTGTTGCCCTGGTGTCCCAAGCTATGACAGTGGTGGAGTGGTGAGTGGGAAAACTTCTACGCCGGGACCTGAAGGGGGAATAGCTCCCCCCTGCTTTGCCGAGCTGGGGGATCAGTTGGTCCAAGAGCTACAGTTTGTCTGTGACTCCTCTTTGGATGCGACTCTCTTGATTTCTAGACTGTCTGTCTCAGCGGTGGTCCTGCGCGCATTATCTGGCTGAAATGCTGGTCTGTGGACCAGGCTTCTAAGAAGGCCTTATCCGATTTTCCATTTGTGGGGGGATCGTCTGTTTGGAGCTTCCTTGAATGACATCATCAAAGGCCACACAGGGGGAAAAAGGATTCTTCTTCATCAGGCGTCTAAGGGTAAGAAGTCCCGTCGTAGATGGGGGCCTTTCTTTTCGACTCACAAGAGGCATTTTCATCCCTCAGGGTCTCAAGACAAGGAATCTAAGCCCTTCAGAGCCTCCGCTGGGGGTTCTAAGAGGACCTCGTCCGGCAAGCCACAAGAGTGTTCTGCCAGACCTGCGGACAAGGCTTCCTCCGCATGAAGGAGCACCCTCACCTGTATCTGGGGTGGGGGTGACGTCTTTGCGGATTTCCGGATCCGTAGACCTCCCTGATACAGGACAAGTGGGTCCACAAAGTAATTCGCTCTGGCTACAAGATCGAGTTTCGATCATATCCTCCGGACAGGTTCTTCCCTTCCAACCTGCACTTGTCCCCAGATCGCTTAGGGGATCTCTTTGGGGCAGTGCAAGACTTGTTACTTCAAGGGGTGATTGTCTCGGTTCCGACATCGGACCGTTTTCAAGAATTTTAATCAATCCAGTTTTCCTCACCTCCATCGACACCAAGGACGCCTACCTACACATCCCAATATGTGTCTGCCACCAGCGCTTCCTCCGCTTTGCCCTGGGCGAGGAGCATTATCAGTTTGTGGCGTTACCCTTTTTGGTTTCGCCTCAACTTGACAATTACTCTGCGAACTTTGAGGAAGTTCGGTGGAATTCTGCATCTTCAGAAGTCTGCTCTGGTTCCGTCCACAAGCCTGGACTATCTGAGTTTGACTCTGGTCTCAGCCTCAGCCAGAGTGTTTCTTCCTCTGGAAAAACTTCAGAAATTGCAGGAGGCATATCTGCTTCTGCTGTCCAGCAGACAGTCTCTTCGGTTTTGCATGTGGGTACTGGTCCTGATAGTGTCAACCTTCGAGGCGGTTCCGTTTGCACAGTTCCGCAAGAGATCTCTGCAAAAAGAGATTCTGGTAAAATGGAACAAGAATCCTTAGTCTCTAGACAATGTGATCCTGTTGAGCCAGAGTACGAGGGGATCCCTGGTTTGGTGGCTTCTTTCTCTGGCACTTCGTCACTGCAAATTGTTTCTTCCTCTGTACTGAACGGTCGTCACCACAGATGCCAGCCTGTCCGATGGGGAGGCGTCCTCGGCACAGAGTGTGCTCAGGGGTCTGGACTCTAGAAGAGTCCAGGTCACTGATCAAAGTACTGGAACTCCGAGCGATCAGACTCTGCCTGGATAATTAGACATGTCATCTCCAGGGGTGTCCAGTACGGATTCAATCGGACAATGCCATGGCTGTGGCCTATGTCAATCACCAAGGGGGCACGAGAAGTGTCCTGGCGGCTCGGGAAGTAGCCGGCATTCTAAGATGGGCAGAATTATTAGTTCCAGCCCTCTCTGCAGTGCACATTCCAGGGGTGGAAAATTGGCAGGCGGATTACCTCAGTCGACAGGCATTGGACCAGAGGGAATGTTCACTTCATCCGAAGGTGTTTCAGTTATGTCTCCAGTGGGGTACTCCCCGAGGTGGATCTGTTGTCCTCTCGACTCAACGGGAAAGTGTAGAGGTTTGTGGCATGGTCCCAGGATCCTCTAGCTGACGCCACAGAGGCATTAGTGGCTCCTTGGAGTCGGTATCGTCTGATTTAGGCTTTTCCTCCTCTCAAGCATCTGCCGAGACTCCTGCGACAGATCAAGGCAGAAGGGATTCCAGTCATCCTAGTGGCTCCAGACTGGCCTCCCTGGTCTTGGTACGCCAATTTGGTATGGCTGGCCGCCGATGCTCTTTGGAGACTTCCTCTAAGGAAAGATCTGTTGTCTCAAGGGCCAATCTTTCATCCTACTTTAGTCACTGTCTTTGACAGCTTGGCTGTTGAAAGCCAGGTGCTGAAGGATAGAGGGTTGTCTGACTCGCTAATTCCTATGCTGTTGAGAGCTAGAATATCTACTTTTAGGAAGATTTCCCATCGTACTTGGAAGACGTACATTGAGTGGTCTGAATCTCTCAGGGTTCACCCTCGCTCCTTTTCGGTGACTGGCCACACACTCCTTAGTGCGTACCTTTCCCCTGGGAGTGGGACGCTTGGTTCCTCCAGTGCTGTCTCTATTGCTTCCGTGGGACCTAAATTTGGTGTTGTCAGTTCTCCAGAAGCCTCCCTTTGAAAACATTCGGGAGGTTCCCCTGCTTACATTGTCCCAAAAGGTGGCCTTTTTGGTGGCTATTACTTCTGTGTGCAGGGTGTCTGAGCTGGCAGCACTGTCTTGTCGTTCATCTTACCTGGTGGTTCACAGGGATTAGGTGGTTCTTCATCTATGTCCATCATTCCTTCCAAAGGTCGTCTCTGATTTTCATTTGAGTGAAGACATTGTGTTGCCCTCCCTGTGTCCCAGGCCTAAGCATCCTGAGGCAATTGCCTTGCATTCCCTGGATGTTGTTTGGGCAGTAAGGGTGTACCTGGCAGCTACGAAGTCTTTTAGAAAGTCAGACTCACTATTTGTCCTCACGATGGACCTCACAAAGGGTGGGCTGCTTCTGGCGCGACCATTTTCAGATGGATCAGACTATGGTTCAGGCTTATTCCATTAAGGGTCAGGCTCCTCCTTTCTCTGTTAAGGCGCACTCTGCTCGGGTGCTTAGTACCTCCTGGGCCTTCCATCATCAGGCTTCAGTGATGCAGGTTTGTAAAGCGGCTACCTGGTTTGTCGGTGCACACTTTCACAAAGTTTTATAAGGTAGATGTGTTGGCATCTGTGGATGCATCTTTCGGCTGCAAGGTTTTGCAGGTTGCTGTTAAGAGGACTTGGTTCTCTTTGAGGTGTTTTTAATTTTTTTTCAGGCGAGCTCTAGTTTTTTTATGGTTGAGCTCCATGTTACCTGGTTGGCTATGGTTAGCCTTGGGAAGTATATTTTCTTGCTGTTCCCACCCCTCATGTTTTACACTGCTTTGAGACGTCCCATGTAGTTAAGAAGATGAGGAGTTGTGTCCGTCAATGAACGAAAGGGAAAATTGGATTTTTGACTTGCTGTAAAATCCATTGCTCTTGAGTTCATTGACGGACACAGCACCCACCCCTCTATGGAGTTTGTCCCACCCCTCTATGGAGTTTGTTTTTTTTTCTTCTGACACTGCTTTTCACCAAGCTGAGTACCTATAGCAGAGAGTGGGAGTATACCCCCTGGGACTGCCCCATAGTCTTAGTCAAGTTCTTTCCTGCGTAGGGGGCAGCATAACCGATGTAGTCAAGAAGATGAGGAGCTATGTCCGTCAATGAACATCAGAGAAATGGATTTTACGGTAAGTCAAAAATCCCATTCTATTGTCCCAGGAAGGCACACACATGGTACAGTGTAAAATCATGCATACATTTTATTACAAAAATGTATATAAAAACCAAAGACCTATTGGGTCATAAAACCAATGTCTGTACACAACCACCCACCCACTGCATGTATCTATCACAACAAAAATTACACTTGAATGAATTGCTAATCACAATAATAGAAGTGTGCAGTGGAGATAAGCCCTCATAATGCTTCTTTAGGACAAAGAGGAGAATTGCAGTAGCGACTAAACAGAAAAAAAACATCATATATTATTAAACTGTTTTAAAAAAATACATAACTTTGTAGTCCAAACCTTAGGCTATGCAAGTGTGGCATAAACATACAGGAAACCCCCTGGGCGAGCAGGGAGGGAGTGGCAGCCAGGACCCCTTGACTCTAACCTGATGCCATATATAGGTACATATTAGTAAAGCACTAGTTTAGATAAATGTAGGTACACAATATAGACCCTACATCCAACGACTTAAGTATTGCATACATTCGACATCAGAACTTTGATGAACCCAGTGTGATTTTTAGAATCCTACATATTCACCATACACCATCAAATAACCAGTGAACTTTGATGTGTCAGGTTAGCACACAAAGACTGTAGTACAACTGCATGAGGGTTTTGGACCTGCTGGTGGCCTCTAGACCTTTTGCAACTCAATATTCTGGCAGTGTGGGGCAGATTGGCACCCAGTGGTTTGAAAGGTTCTCACAATGAATGCCAGCCTATAGAATATTGGATACACTCTGGGTACAAAGACTTGTTTGTTTTAGGACGCTTTTCTCCCGATCAATATTTTAAAACTCGGGGCAATTTGGTTGATCCTTCAGTGCTTGACCTCTCAAATGCATTCAACCAGTATTAAGTTGGACAAATCATGCCTATCACCTATAAGTGAAAATGCGATCCTGTGGCTCATAAGGAAGCAGATCTGATTATTTTTTAGGCAGAACTTTAGGTTCCTGCCCTGTCTGCCATGCAAATCTCAGGTGTGAAAAATTGACAGGCAAATTTCTTCAGTTGTCAATATCTAGACTCTGATCTTTTCAAGCCCAAGCTGCTTCAAGACCTCTGTCACAGGTGGGGACTCCTGCCTTATAGATTCAACCACAAAGTGAGCAGGTTTGTCTCCAGATCCAGGGTTCCTCTAGCCTTCGCAGCAAATGCTCTGATGACTCTTTGGGATCAGTTCAACCTGAACGACATCTTCCCCCTAAAACACCCTCCTCTCCTACTCTGCAGGAGGGCCTGCCAGTGATTTTCATCGCACTGATCTGGCTCAGGAGGATGTGATACTCAGACCTCAAGATACCAGGTGGAGGTTCAGTCCTTCGCTGATGTCAGTTTCAGTCATAAGGTTCTTCTGGTGGCTCTGTTAGCTGTTAAGCCCCTCTGATAAGCTGTTGGTTCTCGTGGGCCTGTTATCATGTGTATGCTGTATTGTCCACCACTCAGTTGGCCTGTCTTTGGATATCCTTTGTACCTGAATATTTCTCCTGTGTCTTGTATTAGACGATTAGCCTCACTGGCGGTAATCCCAAGTGTGGCTCGGGGTTCATTTTCAGTACCAAAAGCAGTAACTGAGCCACACTCGGGATTACCCTGTAGTGATACTTACCTTGCCCATACGATCCCCCGATGTCCTCCGGCCGATGCCGGCGTTCTATCAGAATACCGCTACCTTTCAGATTCTGCAACCGGAAGTGAAGGCAGAGAAAACTTACTGTGCATGGGCACTATGCGCTCCAATAGCTTTCCTAATGTAACAGAACACGAAGCACCAGCAGATATGTTAACCAAGCAACTCTTGAATTTCAGACTTATTTTTGCAGTAAACTCACCTTTTTTACTGAAATAGACTATTTAACCGCGAGCGAATGAAATAGTCTATTTCACTATATAATCAGTTTGTCGCTGAGCAGTGCTGGGTGTACCAACATGGACGTCGCCACCTTCTACTCGCAGGTTACTTGCTATATTTACTGTATTACAATAATAATAGAAATGTAATATTGTTATGTTATTCAGTCTATAAGGTCAGTTTTCTGGTAAAATAAATCTAAAATTCAAGACCTGCGTGGTTGTAAGAAGATGTTCGCAGCTGCTTTGTTTTCTGTCACATTAGGAAAGCTATTGGAATGCATAGCGGCCATGTTAAAAGCATGGCGCATGCTCAGTAAGTTTTTTTTTTTTTTTTTTTTTTTTTTTTTCTGATCGTCACTTCTGGTTTCAGAATCTTATAGGTAGTGGTATTCTGATAGAACACCAACATCCGTCTTCTGGGTTCCCTTCCCTGCAAGCGCTGCAATGCAGGGTGGCGGAATCGAGCAAAAAAAAAAAAAGTACACAAATCGTGACATGATACATTGTAATCTGTTAGGATTGCATTACTGTATCAAACCATTTCACCTCAGTTTTGTCACTAGTGCTTTGTCCAGTGCCCTGCACTTTTAGAGCCGGTTCACACTGGGGCGACTTGTCAGGCGACCTGGTCGCCTGACAAGTCGCTGTGGGTCGCCTGCCATAGATTAGCACAGGACCCGTTCTAATAGGAGCGACACAAGTCGCTCCGACTTAGAAAAAGGGTCCTGTACTACTTTGGGGCGACCTCGGAGCGACCTGCATTGACTTAAATGATATGAAGTCCGTGCATGCCGCTCCGGCAAGTCGGGTCGCCCCTATGTGAACCGGCTCTTACTGTTTTTTTATTCCTTTTATTTTTATTGATCATTTTTATTAATAATATATTTATCTAATTTATTAATAATTTTTATTCACTTTTACGGTTTTATTCCTAAGAATTACAGGCCTACAATATAAAACAACAGACATTCAAATATACTGACCTAATCAGTCCGCCAGGGTGATTAAGAAAATCGATCTACCCTAAAATCCTTTTCTTGAAATACATTACGGGACACAGCTCCCTCTTTTCTATTTCTAAAACCTGATAGGGAGGGGAGGGATTATATTGGCCTGTCCTTATAACCTCTTGTTTGTTGGTGTGCAAAGGGGACAGGATAATTGTACACAACTGAACACTTCCCTTGTGTCCTGTAATGTACTCCCAATATAAAAAATTTTACAGTAAGTTGAAAATCCTGTTTTCTTAATCGTGCATTACACGCTCTACAGGGGGGCAATTTGATCATCAGGCAGTCCCTAGCTTGATGCACCATTCCTTTCACTGACATCAGTAATGGGGCATTACTTCTCCGGCTGACACCAATGATAGAACACTATTCCATTCCTTCCATTGACCCCAATGATGGGTCATAATCCCTCCTCCCACTAAGCACACGTGCTTTGTAATTTGTTTTTTTTTTACTCCTACTGACCACCAAGCCTGAGAAATAGTTTACTCCCATTGACGCTGGGGCATTTCCTACTTGCATCAGCCATACTCTAGCCACCCTAAAGTCTGAAGGATGGTTTATTGGTGCTTTGCTTAGAAAGTTTGGGGACCCCTGACATAGGACTTCTTCTGTCCATCAATGAATGAGAAAAATAGGATTATTGTATTTGCGGTAAAATCTGTTTCTTGGGGTTCATTTTCCACAGATACCACCCTTCTGTGTTTTATGATATTGTTCTTGGTACAGCTTTGCCAAAAAAATGGAGACACTAGTAGTAGAAGGGGTTATTCTGGGCTGGCCTACAAATTTTTAATTTTTTATTTTTTTTATTTACCAGTCTCCAGTCCCAGTCCTCCTGTACATGTCAGTACAGTGCCTTGAAAAAGTATTCATACCTCCTTGAAATTTTCCACATTTTGTCATGTTACAACCAAAAACGCAAATGTTTTTTATTAGGGTTTTATGTGATCGACGTATAATAAATGGTTTTCAAAATTTTTTACAAATATCACAAAAGTGTGGCGTCCATTTTGTATTCAGCCCCCTTTTCTCTGATACCCCTAACTAAAATCTAGTGGAACTAATTGCCTTCAGAAGTCACCTAATTAGTAAATAGAGTCCACCTGTGTGTAATTTATTCTCCGTATAAATAATACAGCTGTTCTGTGAAGCCCTCAGAGTTTTGTTGGAGAACTCTAGTGAATAAACCGCATCATGAAAGCCAAGGAACACACCACAGTGGAGAAGTTTAAAGCAGGGTTGGGTTATAAAAAAATATCCCAAGCTTTGACCATCTTACGGAGCACTGTTCAATCCATCATCTGAAAATGAGAGAGTATGGCACAACTGCAAACCTACCAAGACATGGCCGTCCACCTAAATTGTGAAAAATGTGTATCAGGTGCGCTAAACTGTTCAGTAATATGTCCAATGTGTACATATATTGACAAATCAACAAAAATGGTGAGAAATTATAAGAAGACAAACCTTTCCACAAATATGGTAATCAAATGAATAATCAATCCGGTTTGAAAACAAAGTGACAAATAATCTATTGATCAAAGCAGTGAGTCCATAAATGCAAAGTAAATGTCCAAAGATGTATTCAAAACCGACATGCATGTGAAAAAAACTCCAAAGGTGCAAAATCCAAGATAGATGTGAGTAGTGAAGCCTCCACCGTGATCGGATATGCCCCTTACCAGATAGAGATAACACAAGGGCGTGTGTGTTATCATAGTCAGAGTATCAGGAAAGACAGGAACACCCACCAAGCTATCGCTCCAAAAGAAGAGTAGGTCAGCCTCTTACCGGATGTTAAATAATGCAGGCAAGGAAAGGTGTATGTTGTCTGCACTAGCAGCCCATTATGTTCCCTGGGATGGATGGATCTCTTGAGCTCTGGTCCTGAGAAGAGGAGGAGATGAGACCAGGGCTCCTCTCTCCACCGCCGGGCCGAGGATTCACCGGATCCCCGCTGCTGCTACTTCTACTGGCGTGGCCTCCGCTCGTTGATGACGTAAGTACATTTCTTTTCTAAGGTTGCAGCTTTTCTGATTTTCCAGCTCACCTTTTTTCTTATCGCGTCCACCTAAATTGACAGGCTGGACAAGGGAGAGCATTAATAAGAGAAGCAGCCAAGAGGACCATGGTAACTGGAGAGGCTGCAGAGATCTCTCAGGTTGGTGAATCTGTCCACAGGACAACTTTTAGTCATGCACTCCACAAATCTGGCTTTTAAAGAAGAGTGGCGAGAAGAAATCCATTGTTGAAAGAAAGCCATAAGAAGTGCAGTTTGCAATAAGCCGTGTGGGGGGGGGACACATCAAACGTGGAAGAAAGTATGCATGCATGTGCCTTTGGAAAATCGAAAGTATGTTTTAGGTTATAGACAATTTAAACAATAGACTAGTTTGATATATTTATTATTCCTATAAAAAAAGCATAGTTTTCAGGATAAATACAGTTTTTTTTTTTTGTTTGTTTTTTTTGTTTTTTTTACCAAATTCAGACATCCTCCCAATATAAAAAAAAAAAAAAAAAAAACCTTAATCTGAAAGCAGGCAAAAATCAAAACCTAATTTTGATCATTAAAAGCTGATATGATAGACAGTATGTGCTTTATGTGCTGTTCTAAATCTGCAGTGTGAAATCTAAGAGACCGACAGGATAATCTTTCTCTATGCTTGTGATTTTATTTATTTTTTTTTCTTCACAGATGCCACTAGAAATCACCAGAAGTTTTGTCCAGAACCGAGATGGAACGTACGATCTATTCAAATGCCCCAAAGTCGAAGTTGAAAATATTGCAGAAAGCTATGGGCGATTAGAGAAGCAGCCAATTCGACCACTGGAATTGAAAACTTTCCTGAAAGTTGGTCAGTGTGCCATTGTCATTAAACTGACACTATTTTTTAGAATAATTTGTTTAGGATTATTGCTGATCAAGGCATCATAAGGTGCACCTGATGTGGCCTAAGGTAATAGTGCTGAGAAGCAGGCATGTTGTGGTGTCTGCTAGTGCTAGTCATCGTGTTCATCCATGTGAAGTGGCCTTGAATCCTAGGCCCACATTTTTCCAAGCTCTGCCTCCTGTAAGTGCTGACCCTTAGCCCTGTTGCATACTTAGTTGCACTAAACAGAATATTTAGGGAGTGAATGAAAGGTATGTAATGCTGCTGGGGAGGGTGGCATCAAAGCTAACCTGTTGCTTTAAGATATGTGTTTTTTTTTTTTTTTTTAATTTATGTCCAAGATTATTTACCTGCTAGTTCTCAGATGACTCTACTAAGGCTACAAACTGTCCTCTGTGTTTGTGAGGGGATGGAGAGATTGACCAGCAGTCCCCAACATTTATGCCCCAAGGGACCGGTTTCTCGGCAGCCAATTTTCCTAGGGGTCGTTTGTTTGGTGTACGGGTTAGGGGATGGGATATTCTTGGAGTCTGTCCTCGCCCCCCCCCCCCCTTTTATACCAGTGTACTTTGCTCCCCTTCACATCACAGCCCCCCTTTTTATATTACAGTGCCTTTTTTACAGGGCAATGTCCTTTTACATCACCGTGCCCCTTTAATGTAATGGGGACTGCTCTGTAAACGGGCCACTGTAATGTTAAGGGGGGTTGTGATGTAAAGGGGACTGCACTGTAAAGAGGGGTATTGTGATATAAAAGGGAGTGCACGGTAATAAATACAGTGCAGTCCCATTTTATATTACAGTGCCCCAAGCAATCGCAGCCTCCTCCATCACTGTTCCCCTGCAGTTTGCTCTCCCCCTTTCCTCTCTAACATCACACTTCCCTATTTTAATCTCTGCCTTCCCTGCACAGGACTCCTACCTTTGGCAGGGCAGGGGCTGTGATTGGTCCGTGTGTCCTTTCCTGGCTCCCCTGCTAGCATGGTAATGTCATCTTATCAGCAGGGCAGGAGCTCTTTATTCCAATCTGCAGCTCTTCCTGCCCCCTGCCCTGTTGATAAGGATGACATAGTCGGCCGGGCAGAGGAGCCAGGAGAGGACACACACAGGCGTGACTGCACAGCAGGAGGTGAGTGACGACCGTGGTTTGTGATAGCTCTGTGCGGACCGTGGAAGATATGCTTATAATTGGTGGAAGTCAAAACAGGAAAGAATTAAATTTCCTGGTGTACCCTTAAGAAAGGGGGAGATAATATTTATTGAGCCCTAACAAAAAAAGCAAAAAAAAAATATATAAGAACATATTATTGTAGTAAAAAATATTCACAAATGCGGATTCCAACATCTCATATACAATGAAAATGGCACAAAAAATTATATATATATATATATACAGGGAGTGCAGAATTATTAGGCAAATTAGTATTTTGACCACATCATCCTCTTTATGCATGTTGTCTTACTCCAAGCTGTATAGGCTCGAAAGCCTACTACCAATTAAGCATATTAGGTGATATGCATCTCTGTAATGAGAAGGGGTGTGGTCTAATGACATCAACACCCTATATCAGGTGTGCATAATTATTAGGCAACTTCCTTTCCTTGGGCAAAATGGGTCAAAAGAAGGACTTAGGCTTAGAAAAGTCTAGAAAAGTCAAAATTAGTGAGATATCTTGCAGAGGGATGCAGCACTCTTAAAATTGCAAAGCTTCTGAAGCGTGATCATCGAACAATCAAGCATTTCATTCAAAATAGTCAACAGGGTCGCAAGAAGCGTGTGGAAAAACCAAGGCGCAAAATAACAGCCCACGAACTGAGAAAAGTCAAGCGTGCAGCTGCCAAGATGCCACTTGCCACCAGTTTGGCCATATTTCAGAGCTGCAACATCACTGGAGTGCCCGAAAGCACAAGGTGTGCAATACTCAGAGACATGGCCAAGGTAAGAAAGGCTGAAAGACGACCACCACTGAACAAGACACACAAGCTGAAACGTCAAGACTGGGCCAAGAAATATCTCAAGACTGATTTTTCAAAGGTTTTATGGACTGATGAAATGAGAGTGAGTCTTGATGGGCCAGATGGATGGGCCCGTGGCTGGATTGGTAAAGGGCAGAGAGCTCCAGTCCGACTCAGACGCCAGCAAGGTGGAGGTGGAGTACTGGTTTGGGCTGGTATCATCAAAGATGAGCTTGTGGGGCCTTTTCGGGTTGAGGATGGAGTCAAGCTCAACTCCCAGTCCTACTGCCAGTTTCTGGAAGACACCTTCTTCAAGCAGTGGTACAGGAAGAAGTCTGCATCCTTCAAGAAAAACATGATTTTCATGCAGGACAATGCTCCATCACACGCGTCCAAGTACTCCACAGCGTGGCTGGCAAGAAAGGGTATAAAAGAAGAAAAGCTAATGACATGGCCTCCTTGTTCACCTGATCTGAACCCCATTGAGAACCTGTGGTCCATCATCAAATGTGAGATTTACAAGGAGGGAAAACAGTACACCTCTCTGAACAGTGTCTGGGAGGCTGTGGTTGCTGCTGCACGCAATGTTGATGGTGAACAGATCAAAACACTGACAGAATCCATGAATGGCAGGCTTTTGAGTGTCCTTGCAAAGAAAGGTGGCTATATTGGTCACTGATTTGTTTTGTTTTTGAATGTCAGACATGTATATTTGTGAATGTTGAGATGTTATATTGGTTTCACTGTTAAAAATAAATAATTGAAATGGGTATACTGTATATTTGATTTTTGTTAAGTTGCCTAATAATTATGCACAGTAATAGTCACCTGCACACACAGATATCCCCCTAAAATAGCTAAAACTAAAAACTACTTCCAAAAATAGTCCGCTTTGAAATTAATGAGTTTTTTGGGTTCATTGAGAACATGGTTGTTGTTCAATAATAAAATTAATCCTCAAAAATACTAATTTGCCTAATAATTCTGCACTCCCTGTATGTATGTATGTATGTATGTATGTGTATGTGTGTGTGTGTGTGTGTGTGTGTATATATATATATATATATAATTTTTTTCCTATAAAAAAAAAAAAAAAAAGAATTTTCTAAGGGTATATGAGGAAATGTAATTTTCTGGTTTTGATGTAAAAGGGGATATGGCCCTGTACAGTATCTCACAAAAGTGAGTACACCCCTCACATTTTTGTAAATATTTTATTATATCTTTTCATGTGACAACACTGAAGAAATGACACTTTGCTACAATGTAAAGCAGTGAGTGTACAGCTTGTATAACAGTGTAAATTTGCTGACCCTTCAAAATAACTCAACGCACAGCCTTTAATGTCTAAACCGCTGGCAACAAAAGTGAGTACACCCCTAGGTGAAATGTCCAAATTGAGCGCAAAGTGTCAATATTGCGTGGCCAACATTATTTTCCAGCACTGCCTTAACCCTTTTGGGCATGGAGTTCACCAGAGCTTCACAGGTTGCCACTGGAGTCTTCATCCACTCCTCCATGAAGACATCACGGAGCTGGTGGATGTTAGAGACCTTGCGCTCCCCCACCTTCCGTTTGAGGATGCCCCACAGATGCTCAATAGGGTTTAGATCTGGAGACATGCTTGGCCAGTCCATCACCATTACCATTAGCTTCTTTAGTAAGGCAGTGGTCGTCTTGGAGGTGTGTTTGGGGTCGTTATCATGTTGGAATATTGCTCTGCGGCCCAGTCTCTGAAGAAAGGGGATCATGCTCTACTTCAGTATGTCACAGTAGTTGTTGGCATTCATGGTTCCCTCAATAAACTGTAGCTCCTTAGTGCCAGCAACACTCATGTAGCCCCAGACCATGACACTCCCACCACCATGCTTGACTGCAGGCAAGACACACTTGTATTTGTATTCTTCACCTAGTTGCCGCCACGTACGCTTGACACCATCTGAACCAAATAAGTTTATCTTGGTCTCATCAGACCACAGGACATGGTTCCAGTAATCCATGTCCTTAGTCATCTTGTCTTCAGCAAGCTGTTTGTGGGCTTTCTTGTGCATCATCTTCAGAAGAGGCTTCCTTCTGGAGGCTTGGCCGAAAGCTGAGGTGTATGGCCACTGAGTGAGAGAGCTCTGTTCCACAGCGGTATACCGAAGCAATTTACAGCTTTCCTGAGCCTCAAAACGCAGTGATTTTCGGTCACTGACTTTGGGGCAACCCTTGGCAACGTGTCCAGGAAAAGAAAAGAAGCTCGGAAACTGACCAAAATTATGGATTTCTTCCAGCAACCCCACGGCCTGCATTTCCAAGATGGCGCTGGTAAGCACACAGGAAAAGCACAGGGCAGACATTCAGGCCAGAAAGGATAGCTCACATCATTCTCCCTCACACAAACCCAGGGATACTCAGGGACACAGCGACTGGTCTTAATAATCTTCATCCTCATCCAGTCCAGTGAAAGCCAAGCAACAGAACCTGCAGCATATTATCCATGAAGGGATAGGAGAAGAAATGGATTCCTCCCTAAATGACACAAGAGAATTACAGGACTCCATCTTGGAGTTCCCAACTAAAAATCAGCCTGTGATAGACACAACCCTAAAAGATATGCTTGTTTCGTTGTGCAGCACAATTCATGCTGATATAATGTCCCTTACAAGTCATTTAAAGTCTGAAATCAAAGAAGTTAAAGGCAGAGTAACCCACATAGAAAATAAAATGGGAGAATTTGCTGATTCAGTAAAACTAGGTCATTGATGCCCACAATGACATAGAAGATGAACTACAAACGATTAAAGCCAAGCTAGCTGATCTCGAGGATCGACCGAGAAGAAATATTATAAAAATTTGTGGGATACCGGTAACGGTAAAACGATCAATCTCCACGCGCACTTCCAAAAAATACTGCAGGAAATACTCCCTGACACTCCTATGGCTGAACTATCTATTGACAGAATACATGGCTTACCCAAGCCCAGACATCTACTAGATCACCTGCCAAGGGACACAATTGCCAGGATTCATTTCTTTCAAACCAAAGAAAGATTCCTACTACGTGCAAGAAATATGGATACTGCTCCACCCTGCATCCAAGGCCTTTTTTTCTACTCAGACCTATCCGCATACACGATGCAAAGACAAAGCAATACAGTGCCTTGCAAAAGTATTCACCCCCCTTGACTTTTTACCTATTTTGTTACATTACAGCCTTAAGTTCAATGTTTTGTTAATCTGAATTTAATGTGGTGAATCAGAACACAATAGTCTAAGTTGGTGAAGTGAAATGAGAAAAATATATACATAAAATGATTTTTTAGAAATAGAAAACAGAAAATTGGCATGTGCGTATGTGTTCACCCCTTTTGTTATGAAGCCCATAGAAAGCTCTGGTGCAACCAATTACCTTCAGAAGTCACATAATTAGTGAAATTATGTCCACCTGTGTGCAAACTAAGTGTCACATGATCTGTCATTCCATATACACACCTTTTTTGAAAGGCCCCAGAGGCTGCAACACCTAAGCAAGAGGCACCCACTAACCAAACACTGCCATTAAGACCAAGAAACTCTCCAAAAAAGTAAGGGACAATGTTGTTGAGAAGTACAAGTTAGGGGCTAGGTTATAAAAAAAAAAGTATCCAAATCTTTGATGATCCCCAGGAGCACCATCAAATCTATCATAACCAAATGGAAAGAACATGGCACAACCGCAAACCTGCCAAGAGACAGCCACCCACCAAAGCTCACTGACCGGGCAAGGAGGGCATTAATCAGAGAGGCAGCACGGAGAAATAAGGTAACCCTGGAGGAGCTGCAGAGTTCCACAGCAGGGACTGGAGTATCTGTACATAGGAGGACAAGCCGTACGCTTAATAGAGTTGGGCTTTATGGCAGAAAAGCCATTACTTTCAGCAAAAAAAACAAAATGGCACATTTTGGGTTTGCAAAAAGGCATGTGGGAAAATGCCTTTACCACTCTGCGTGATTTGGGGCTAGGATTAAGGTTCACCTTCCAGGAGGACAATGACCCCAAACACACTGCTAAAGCAACACTTGAGTGGTTTAAGGGGAAACCTGTAAATGTGTTGGAATAGCCTCAAAGCCCAGAATGGTTGGAATGGTCAAAGCCCAGACCTCAATCCAATAGAAAATCTGTGGTCAGACTTAAACATTGCTGTTCACAAGCGCAAACCATCCAACTTGAAGTTTTGCAAGGAGGGATGGGCAGAAATCCCAGTGGCAAGATGTGGCAAGCTCATAGAGACTTATCCAATGCGACTTGGAGCTGTGATTGCCGCAAAAGGTGGCTCTACAAAGTATTGACTTTAGGGGGGTAAATAGTTATGCACATTGTTAAGTGATGCAAATCCTCAAACAATCCATGTTAATTCCAGGTTGTGAGGCAACAAAACCCCAAAAATGCCAAGGGGGTGAATACTTTTGCAAGGCACTGTATGTACACCATTACTTAAGCCACTGAGAAACCATCAGATTGTATACAAATGGGCCTATCCGGCTAAACTGCTAATAACAAAAGACGGAAAATCATTCAACATCACTTCTGTAGAAGAGGGCATACACCTACTGAGAGAATGGAAAATCTTTGAACCAGAGGACAATTCTAAAACAAACATGGATTGCTCACATCCACACTCTTACGTAAGCTGTAACAATGGATGAAAGGAGGCTCACGATAATCAATATCCAACTACTCCAACACAGCTCCGGTAAGCTTTAGGAACGCTAACCAGCTCTGTTTTCCCCCCTGTTTGATATTGTGGGATACCATCCTCTCAGATTCAGTTAGAATATAAATCTTTTTTATTATTGAACCACCAGAAGTTCAAAGTTTTTTTTATTTTTTTTTTTTCTCTGGTGTGCTCCACCGTCTGTTTTTTTTTTTTTTTTCTTTTCTTTTCTTTTTTACCACTCAAGATCATTGATTAATACCAAACTTGTTGACGCATTCTCACCGCTAAATCCACATACTCTGGAAACACTGCATAACCACCTTTTGGCCTTATCCATACTGTTTTGTACTTCGCTATTGTTATCAACCCAGAGTCTTCAATAACTATACCTCACAACTGCCTCCATGAGTTTCAGAATATCTTCTTTCAATATTCGAGGACTGATCAGCCCTGTTACAAGAAGTATGCTATGGAAAGAAGCACAACTCCTACATTGTGACCTACTAGGTCTCCAAGAGACTAATTTTTCCTCCCAAAGTCCACTGAAGTTCCAGCATCCACGATTCTCCACAGTAATCTGCTCCAATGCTCCTAAGAAAAAATGAGGTGTTGCCATTGTTGTCAAAAACCCTGTCCTGAAGATTCACACTGAAGTTCATCCTTTGGGTAGATGTTATTCTAGTATGTGAAATCGATATATATACTGTAGTAAATGTCTATCTATCTAATGCAAAACAAATCACGTGTTTGAAAAAAATATGGAAACTGGTACAGAGAGTGCAGAAGGGACATACCATACTATGTGGTGACTTTAACACAACCCGCAACCAACATCTAGACGTGTCCAATGCGCCACAAACCCGCCACGGTTGGGCCACCCTTTCCCACTTTTTCATCCGCAAACCTACATGATGTGTGGTGATGTCAACAATCGACAGAGAGAGATTATTCTTACTTTTTGTGTGTGCATCGCTCGTACTGACGAATCGATCTCTTTATGGTTGACAAATTCCTACTGCAAAACATTAGCATGTCTAATTTACATAATATCACATGGTCTGACCATGCTCCAGTTTCTATTATAGTGGAGGGGTCACATACAGAAACCAGGTCAAATAGATGGAAAAACTATACTTTTCTTTTTGAGCATCCAGATTACAAGTCCAAGATTACCGAAACACTTCAGGAATTTTTTCATATCAATACCCGATCGGTTTCTGACCCTTTCACTGTATGGAATAGTCACAAAGCCTATATAGGAGGTGTACTTATGAAATTCAGTAATGTTCTTAAGAGGAGGAGGAACCAGCAGCTTTCAGATTTATTGACTCAGATAAAACAACTGGAATCAGCAAAAAAAAAAAAAAATCCTTATCCCTCGGTTAGCTCTTAGTTAGTTAGTTAGTGCTCGACATGAACTCAGATTACTACTTATTTCTCACCATACCAATAATCCTAAGAAAATGGAAAGCTCAGCTCTACTGCCATAGCAATAAGGCTGGGAAACTGTTAACTAACCAAGTAAAGAGAAATCTATTAAACAAAAAATACCTTTTACTTACCACCTTACCACAAGGGTCAAACTACTAAACCCCAAAGAAATAGTTATTGCATTCCAGCGACTATTACAGTAAGTTATATAATCTAAAAAATGACTCATCTACACCACCACCCACCCCCGGTCATGATTAAACAATTCCTTGATTCTATCTCATTACCCGAATTGAATGAGGAAAAACTACAATTTCTTAACAAGCCAACCTCTGAGTTGGAAATTCAGAAAACAATGAAGCACAAAAAAGTGGGAGGTATGGGACTTTCTATATTACAGGATTATTTTAAGGCATGCATCCTGGAACAAACTAAATACTGGTTCCAATTATCTGAGCTTAAGCACTGGGCATTATTAGAAAAATATTGGGCATACCTATAAGATTCTGGTACCTTTGGTACCCTTATTGCCCGTTTTTCGTTGCATATTGCGTCCCACCTTTTCAGTTAGGTTGAACGCATATACCTTTAAGCCGCATGACATCATCACTGAGCGCCGCTCTGAGCGGCTATTTCAATTTCCGGCTTTCTCTCACAGGTTGTTCGTTCAAACCGCATGCTTAACAGCCTTGTCTTATGCTGCCGGAGCCTCCAGCTATTCTCTTTACCTGGAACAGACCGGAACCTCGCTACTGATCCCGTATCTCGCTACCGGATCACTCCCTTACTACCGGACCCTTCTACTTACTAACCTCAATAGTGATAAGTACCCCACAGGGGATTCCTTCATAACAAACTTACACTATCTACTTTTGCACATTAAGGACTGTTACTATCTATGCATTACTAATCCTATCATCTGCACTGTTACATAGATTGCTAGCTCTTGAGTCTACTACCATCTATCCTTGCACTGGGTTAGTCTCTCCTGTATATGTCATCTGCTGTCCTTACCACCTGTTACTATACATGATTACTAACCTATCTGCATTCTACCTATTACCATCTACCACTCTCCTGAACATTACTATCAAGTGCTTATCATTGCTATCACTGCTCACGCCTGTGCCTTCAGCACATCACCTCTATACTGTCATATACATCCTATCACTCCAGGAACATCTTATTGAGTGTATGTATATTTGTATGCTGAAGCAGGCGGGTCCACAGTGATGAGTCTGGAGAGTTGGATCTGGTAATTCAACACATCTCTACATGACTACTGAGTGGAGATTCTGCAGCTGCAAATCCAGCTCACTATAACAAAAACGCAGGAGCGTTACAGATTGAACGAACCTAAAAAATGGATTTGGCAGAATTACCCACTCAAGTGATACAATTAACACAAAAAGTAAATGCATTAATACTTGCTCTTACTGAAGTAAAAGATGAAAATCAGACTCTGAGACAGCAGATAGCCCGTCTTTCACAGCTTACTGCTGCTCAGCCCCCTGAACCTAAAATAAACCCTCCTCTAGTGTTTACAGGTGATCGGAAAAAATTTAGTGAATTCAAAAACGCATGTCAATTGCTTTTTTTGCTAAAACCTCGTACTTACCCTACTGATCAAATTAAAGTCTGTACCACTATTTCATATTTGACGGGTGATCCACGGGCCTGGGCAGACTCTCTCTTTGAGAAAGATGATCCTCTTCTCAACTCCTATCCTTTATTCCTAGCGGAACTCGCTAGCTTATATGAAGACCCCAATAGGCAGAGTACTGCTGATATCCAATTAAGGGCTTTAAAACAAGGAAGGAGACCTGTTGAAGACTTTGTAGCAGAGTTCAAAAGATGGACCCTTGATTCAGGGTGGAATGATACATCTCTGCGAACTCAGTTCAGACTTGGGTTGTCAGAAGCCGTTAAAGACGAGCTCGCCCGAGCGGATTTACCTGGCACTTTGGATGCCTTAATACAACTCCGTATCAACATTGACAGGCGACTGCGAGAAAGAAAGGCTGAGAAGATGGGAATGCCATCGTCCAGTCCTTCTCGGATTTCGGCCGTTGACCCTACTCCTATGGAGGTAGGAACCATACGCCCACCTTTATCGACTACTGAACGAGCCAGGAGAAGATCCAGAAATCTCTGCATGTACTGCGCCTCCCCGGATCATTTGATAAGCGTCTGTCCCCTTGTCCGCAAAAAAGAGGGTGAGTGTTCACATGTCTTGCTAGGGGGATTAACGACTTCCTTTTCTAATCCCTATCTCTTTATTCATTTGACATTACAGTGGGACCAAACTAGGATCACCACCAAGGCTATGATCGACACAGGATCTTGTGGGAACTATATCGATACACGTTTTGTTACTTTAAATAAAAGACCTATTATTTCAAAACCTAAACCTGTCTCTGTTAGTTTCATTAACGGTATTCCGTTATCTTCTGGTCCAATCACCAATCAGACACAAGCACTCCTTGTCACTGCTAACGAGTCCCATATGGAGACCACCACTTTTGATGTACTACCTTCACCACATTTTCCCATTATTTTGGGACTCCCCTGGTTACACATACATCAACCAACCATAGATTGGAAAACACAGACTCTAACCTTCCCTTCTCACTATTGCGAGATCACGTGTAACCTCCCATCTTATGGAAAGATCCTGCTGTGGTGTCAGATGAGATTACACCACTATGCTACCAGGATCTGTCCGAAGTCTTCCTTGAGAAAAATGCTCAAGTGTTGCCTCCCCATAGGGACTATGATTGCTCTATCGATCTACTCCCTAATAGCAAATTGCCTTTCGGTCATGTTTATCCTCTTTCACAGGATGAACTTTCTCATCTCAAGGAATACTTGGATGAGAATTTGGCGAAAGGGTTCATCAGACCCTCTACTTCTTCCACAGCTGCAGGACTTTTCTTTGTCCGCAATAAGGATTCAAGTCTTAGGCCTATTATTGACTATAGGCAATTAAATACCATTACGATAAAGGATCGCTATCCTTTACCGCTCATCCCTGAACTCATTGAACAAGTGCGTGGGGCTACCTACTTTTCTAAATTGGACCTAAAAGGGGCATACAACCTAATCCGAATCCGTGACGGAGATGAGTGGAAGACAGCATTCAGAACCAGATACGGATTATTCGAATATCTTGTGATGCCTTTCGGGTTGTGTAATGCTCCCGCAGCTTTCCAACGATTCATAAATGACATCTTCAGAGACTTACTTGATGTCTGTGTCGTGGTATATCTGGACGATATACTTATCTATTCTCGATCTTTGTCTGAACATATAAAACATGTAAGACTTGTGTTATCCAGATTACTCGCACACAATCTATACGTGAAATTAAAAAAATGCCTATTTCATAAAGAAGAAATATTATTCCTAGGATACATCATATCTAAAACCGGAATCAAGATGGATATGAGCAAGATATCGTGTATTCTGGATTGGCCTATACCAACAACTCGTAAGGCATTATAGCGATTCCTCGGATTTTCAAACTTCTATAGGAAGTTCATCAAGAACTTCTCTGCTATTGTGAGACCTCTCACACAACTTACAAGTATAAAGAAACCATTCAAATGGTCAGAAGAAGCAAATGGAGCTTTCCGCTTGTTAAAATCAAGCTTTACTTCTGCTCCCATACTACGCCATCCAGACCCATCCCTCCAATATATCCTGGAGGTAGATGCGTCAAACATGGCAGTAGGAGCAGTTCTCTCCCAACGACCAACAAATACTTCACCACTCCACCCAGTTGCTTTCTTCTCTAATTCACTAAGCAGCCCAGAGGTGAATTACCCAGTGGGTGAAAAAGAGTTGCTTGCCATAAAACTGGCACTAGAGAATTGGCGACATCTACTTGAGGGTACCCGATTACCAATACTCATATATACAGATCATAAAAATCTTCAATACCTTCAGACTAACAAAACTCTTTCCCACCGACAGGTACGATGGTCATTATTCTTTCTAAGATTCAACTTCCTAGTGACCTACACGCCTGCAGACAAAAACAAAAAAGCGGATGCGCTATCACGATTAACCGAAGATAACTGCGCCGAAATCCCTTCTATTCCTATAATACCCTATGAACGTATTATTGGTGTTGTTCGTTCCCTGAAGGAAGAGATTTTGCACAGTATAGGACTGGATTCACCTCCACCACAACTAAGTACTGATGCAGAAGGCTTCCTCTACTACAACGACAAACTCTACATACCCCCTACTATGCGCACCAAGATCTTGGAATTGTCACATGATGTGCCTATGGCAGGACATATGGGTATGACTAAAACCCTTAATTTGCTTACCAGGCAGTTTTGGTGGCCTGATATGAAGACGTCTGTACAAAAATTTTCTTCATGTGACATCTGTGCAAGGTCCAAAATTGACACTACAAAACCATCTGGTCTACTTTGCAGTCTACCAATACCCCAGGTTCCATGGGAAGTTGTGTCCTTAGACTTTATAGTAGAACTACCACCTTCCAAAGGATTTAATACCATTCTAGTGTCAGTGGACCATCTGACAAAGATGGCACACTTCATTTCTATTCGCAGACTACCTTCATCTAAGCAAACAGCGGAATTACTAATGAAACATGTGTTCAAGTTACACGGAATTCCAAATACTCTTTTATCCGACCGTGGTTCACAGTTCATCTCCAAGTTTTGGCAAGCTCTATGTCATATACTACGGATTGAGCGAAAGCTCACTTCTCCTTACCACCCTCAAACCAACGGACAGACTGAAAGAGTCAACCAGTGTATTGAACAATATCTACGTTGCTACACCTCATACCTACAGGATGATTGGGTGGACCTCCCTCCCTCTGGCGGAATTTGCTTATAACAACGCAACCCACAGCACTACCAAGCAAAGTCCGTTCTACTTAAACTATGGGTTTCATCACCACACTTCTTCCACCACGCATCCTACCATCAAGTAACCCAGTAGCCTCGGATTATCTTACCCAAATAAAAGACTCTCTGGGTTTACTTAATACCACCATCTCACACGCTCATAGTCAAAAAAAAAGGTACTACGACCTTCGTAGGAAACCCTCTCCTCAATATGCTATTGGGGACCTCGTTTGGCTATCGACGAAAAATTTAAGATTAAAGATCCCTAGCAAAAAGCTTGGACCTTTATTTCTGGGACCCTTCCCAATTAAGAAACTCATTGGAAAAGCTGCAGTGCAACTCACTTTACCGGCAGATCTCAGAATACATCCCATCTTTCATGTGTCGCTACTGAAACCACATGTTCCTAACCAAGGAATAAGGCCTACCATCTTGCCTCCACCTCTAGTACAAGTTGAAGGCGGAGAAGAATTTGAGATTAGGGAGATTTTGGATTCTCGTATCCACAGAGGAAAACTCCAATATCTCATAAGATGGAAGAACTATGGACCCCAAGACGACACCTGGTTGGATACTTCTGATGTTCACGCACCCAGGCTTATACGAAGGTTTCACTCTAAATACCCGGAGAAACCAGTGCTATAGGCCTTCTGGAGCCGGCTTTAAGGGGGGGGGGTACTGTAAGATTCTGGTACCTTTGGTACCCTTATTGCCCATTTTTCGTTGCATATTGCGTCCCACCTTTTCAGTTAGGTGGAACGCATATACCTTTAAGCCGCATGACATCATCACTGAGCGCCGCTCTGAGAGGCTATTTCAATCGCCGGCTTTCTCTCACAGGTTGTTCATTCAAACCGCATGCTTAACAGCCTTGTCTTATGCTGCCGGAGCCTCCAGCTATTCTCTTTACCTGGAACAGACCGGAACCTCGCTACTGATCCCGTATCTCGCTACCGGATCACTCCCTTACTACCGGACCCTTCTACTTACTAACCTCACTAGTGATAAGTACCCCACAGGGGATTCCTTCATAACAAACTTACACTATCTACTTCTGCACATTAAGGACTGTTACTATCTATGCATTACTAATCCTATCATCTGCACTGTTACATAGATTGCTAGCTCTTGAGTCTACTACCATCTATCCTTGCACTGGGTTAGTCTCTCCTGTATATGTCATCTGCTGTCCTTACCACCTGTTACTATACATGATTACTAACCTATCTGCATTCTACCTATTACCATCTACCACTCTCCTGAACATTACTATCAAGTGCTTATCATTGCTATCACTGCTCACGCCTGTCCCTTCAGCACATCACCTCTATACTGTCATATACATCCTATCACTCCAGGAACATCTTATTGAGTGTATGTATATTTGTATGCTGAAGCAGGCGGGTCCACAGTGATGAGTCTGGAGAGTTGGATCTGGTAATTCAACACATCTCTACATGACTACTGAGTGGAGATTCTGCAGCTGCAAATCCAGCTCACTATAACAAAAACGCAGGAGCGTTACAATACCCTAACTCCTTAAGATCCATACTTTTAGCTAGTTCATTCGCAAACACTATTAACACATCTACTCATCCTATTCTACATCTAGTGTTAAACACCTGGAAATAATTCTGCTATTTCGACAATCCAACAGGAGACATGATGTATATCCCCACCCCACTTTCATCTATTAAAATACTCATCCCAGATATCTCCATAGCTGCTTGGGAACAAAAAGGTATTAAATGAATCACCAACCTCTTACAAGACGGGAAGATTATTCCATTCAACGTATTGTCACAAAAATACTCGCTACCAATCACAGAACACTATAGCTTTATTCCTAAAAGCTCATCCTAGGCCGACCTTGGCCCACAGACTATGGTCCTGTCCTGATATGTCTAAATTTTGGAGGGGGCAACAGCTAATCTTCGCTGTTTCAGGTCTATCCCCGACAAACAACCCGCTTCTCCTAGTCTTTGGCAACCTAGATGGACTCTCCCTGGGGTTGGGGCCCAGCCAGGTATTGCTTCTAAACCTCCATAAAGCCTGGATCTCGACGTGCCTCATGATTGCCAGGCGGACCATCCTCAGAAAATGGACAGTTCCTCATCCACCCAAAATCGTGGAAGTGCGGGAAGAACTTACAAAACTACATGACAAAGAACTTTTGGATATGCAATTCCTCTCCGTACCCTCTTTGTTTCGCATCCAAATGGGATTCCTACCTAGCAAAATTTCCTAAGCCTACCTCTTGACTTGGCAAGTACTTTGGTAATTATGGTATCCCCCCTTCCCCCTCTTGGTCCCTCCCCTTCTTCCTTTCTCTGTTTTAACGTCTTGATACTTTACAATGTATGACATTATGTTGTAGAACGGTTTTCATCCGAGATGTTATTTCTTTTCGTTCAATGTTTGATATGTTATGTTTCTGAAAATTTGTTTAAAAAAAAAAAGCTCCTCCTTTTACTTTAAATCAGAGTTCCACACAAAGCTTGGGCTTATTGGATTAATCCAAATCTATCTAAGAAAGGGATATCTTTGTTTTACAATTTGCTACAACCTAAAAATATCTTTACAAAATCCCTCCCCCTTCAAAAATGGGAAGTAAATATTTCGTCCCACCTCACAGAAGAACAATGGGAAAAAAGCCATTCATTTTAACCATTGTTATACCAGATCTGCTACATACTGGGAAATATCCCAAAAAATAATACTTTGATGGTATTGTACACCTTATGCTATAGCACAATTTAATAATTCCAGTTCAAATTAATGCTGGCGTGGCTGTGTACAGATAGGCACTCTGATTCATATGCTCTGGAGTTGCCCCCCACCTTAAAAGTTTTTGGAATGGAGTTTTCTACCTAATATCCAAAACTACAGGAATAATCAAAAAAGGATCCATCAAGCAGGCCATCTTGAGTGTACACCTTGACTACTACCTGCCAGCACTTAGATCAGTAGTCATGAATATTCTTCTGGCAGCTAGACTAACTGTAATTAGGAAATGGAAATCCGATTTGACCCCAAATGTTAGCGAAGTAATCAAACAGGTAGAAGAAGCCTTTAGATATGAACAGATTATGGCCCATAAAGATGGAATCACGTTCCGCTGTTACATGGGAACCATGGATCTATATCAGCATACACAGTTGAAAAAAATATTAATAATGTGGAAATAAGGCCATTTGAAAAAGGAATGGTGATGAGTTAATGCCATGTGTCTTTAAAATCTGGCTAAATTAACAAAAGTTCGGTCTTTCTTGTTTTAAAATTGATGTAAATGCAACTATTGGTGTACTATTGGTGTACACATTTATGAGGTTTCCTTTTTCACTCCACATGGAATAAACACTTCTGCTTCTTTAGTATAAATCTCGTTATGCTACTCATAGCAATACTTACAATATCGACAACTGTTTTGTACTATGTACCATTGTGGATTGTAGCTTGATAAAACTGTTCAATAAAAATTGATTTGAAAAAAAAAGAGGCTTCCTTCTTGCGACAGCCATGTAGACCAATTTGATGCAGTGTGTGGTGTATGGTCTGAGCACTGACAGGCTGACACCCCCACCCCTTCAACCTCTGCAGCAATGCTGGCAGCACTCATACGTCTATTGCCCAAAGACAACCTCTGGATATGACACTTTAGCACGTGCACTCAACTGATTTGGTCGACCATGGCGTGGCCTGTTCTGAGTGGAACCTGTAATGTTAAACCGCTGTATAGTCTTGGCCACTGTGCTGAAGTTCAGTTTCAGGGTCTTGGCAATCTTATAGCCTTGACCATCTTTTTGTAGAGCAACAATTCTTTTTTTCAGATCTTCAAGAGAGTTCTTTGCCATAAGGTGCCATGTTGAACTTCAAGTGAGTGGTATGAGAGTGAGAGCGATAACACCAAATTTAACACACCTGCTCCCCATTCACACCTGAGACCTTGCAACAGTAACAAGTCACATGACACTTGGGAGGGAAAATTACTAATTAGGCCCATTTTGGACATGTGTTAAGTTATTTTGAGGGGACAGCAAATTTACACTGCTATACAAGCTGTACACTCACTACTTTGCATTGTAGCAAAGTGTAGTTTCTTCAGTGTTGTCATATGAAAAGATATAATAAAATATTTACAAAAATGTGAGGGGTGTACTCACTTTTGTAAGATTATGTATGTATATGTGGTATATATGTAAAGAACCCCCTGCGTAGCCTTAGGTTAAAACGCTTCTCCTCTAAATGCATTGTATGGCCTCGCGTCCTCATGCATTCCTTGCGATTGAATAGTTTTTTTTTTCTATGTTGAGATCACTGTTGAGGTATTTATAAATCGCTATCATGTCCCCTCTCAGGCATCTCCTCTCCAGGGAGAATAAATCAAGCGCTTGTAAGCACTGTTCGTAATTAAGGTCCTCCAATCCCCTAATCAGTTTAGTTGCCCTTCTCTGGACTCTTTCCAGCTCCAACACATCCCTTCTCAGGACTAGCGACCAGAACTGGACAGAATACTCCAGATGCGGTCGGACCAGTGTTTTTATAAAGTGGTAGGATTATAGTTTAATCTCTGGAATACATCCCCTTCCTTATGCATGCTAATATTCTGCCGGCTTTGGCAGCTGCAGCTTGACATTGCATGCTATTGCTAAGATGCCAGGGCATAGCATGCCTGCATCTGTCAGAACTCACATCACCAATTGTAGATGAAGTCACCTTTTTTTTTTTTCTTATTCTTTTCAGGTAACACTTCCCCAGACCAGAAGGAGCCAACTCCATTCACCATCGAATGGATCCCAGACATCCTGCCTCTCTCCAAAATTGGCGAGCTTCGCATCAAGTTTGAATATGGCCACCATCGAAACGGACCCTTGCCAGATATCCACCCACCCCAGTCACACACTTTGGAACACACACTAGAGATTACACCACTCACTACCATCACCTTTGACTGATTCTCAATGTCGGGTCTTACAAAGACAGCAGTGAACTGAATTCCATGGACCCAGGCAAACAAAAACTTGTTAATCCAATCATTTAACTACTAGAGGATGACTATATTAGAGATGAACTTTTGGATTGCGATGTCTCTTGTGAAGTAGATTATTATTATTTTTATTTTTTTTGCTGCTATGTTATACTGTATTTTATTTGTGTCGATCTTTGTAAAGAAGGTGTCTTTGTCCTACCCAGCCAGCCTGCCTCATATGTAAAGCAAAAAACACCAAGTGATGTTAATGTGGACAATTTGGATGCTTTGAACAGGGGCTTTCATCAGCTGTAAAACGTTTGAAAGATGTGAATGAGAGTAAGCACATTTCTCTACATTGAACAATTTTTTTTATTTTCTTAATTTACATAAGTACATGGCTGGCCCTCAATTTCTCCTATGGTACGTCTACATTGACTGCAGTAGGTGATTCTTATTGAACTCTATTAAGTAATTCATTTGGGACCATTTCATTGAGACTTTCAATATCCTTTTATCATGAGAGATGATCTGATGGCTGCTTTACGCCATGTGATCCATTTTGTATATAATTCTTAATTATGCCTTCTTAGACTCTTTAACCTGCCATTCCCCCTATCCTTTAAAAAAAATGTATGCTTTTATGATATCTTGTAAGTAAATGTAGTTTATCATGTTGATAGAATGGCTGTAACTGTTAGCTTAATTGGATAAAAGTTAGTATAGCCCATGTGAAGGTTCTGAACACCTTTAATCTTATAAATGTGTCATGAGGGAACCAAGAACAAAGCTCTGCAACAAGTAGGTACCGTTAAAATGTATGGCAGGACAAAATAAAAACAAAAACATATTCTGTATATCTCTGCCGTACTTGCTTGTTTCCGTACATCTGCCAGAAATCCAATGTGCTCCTACCTTCCGGTTTGCGTAGACAACACAGTGCATATTCAGTGTTGTTATCCCTGCTTGCTGGACTACAGAACTCCACCTATCCCCAACCCTTTTGCTCCTTTCATACATGCTTTGATTTCTTTCCCATACAGTGCCTTGAAAAAGTATTTATATCCCTTGAAATTTTCCACATTTTGTCATGTTACAACCAAAAACGTAAATGTATTTTATTGTGAGTTAATGTGATAGACCGACACAAATTGGCACAAATTTGTGGAGTGGAAGGACAACGATAAATGGTTTTCCAAACTTTTTACAAATAAATATCTGAATAGTGTGGCGTGCATTTGTATTTAGCCCCCTTTACTCTGATACCCCTAACTAAAATCTAGTGAAACCAATTGCCTTCAGAAGTCACCTAATTAGTAAATAGAGTCCACTGGTGTGTAATTTAACCGCTTGCCGACTGCGCACAGTATATTTACTGCGGCAGTCGGCCCCGGCCAGGCAGAGTGACGTAGGTCTACGTCGCTCGCCTGTCACTCCTTCCAGAGCCAATAGCGGGCGGGCGCGCGCCCACTGAGGCGCGTGCCCGCCTCGGCTCGTTCACGGAGGAGTGCGGGAGTGTGACTGGCGGACCCTATGTCCGCCGGTCACACTACGATCGCCGGTACAGCGGGAGAAAGACAGAGCGGCTTATGTAAACAAGCCGCCTGTCAGTTCTCCCTGTGTAAAAGTGAAGATCAAACAGTTCTACATAGACTGTTGATCTTTGTTTTTACACTAGTAGACCTGTCCCTGCACAGTTAGAATCACGCCCCTAGGACACACTTAACCCCTCCCTGTCCAATACTGTTAACCCCTTCCCTGCCAGTGTCATTTTTGCAGTAACAGTGCATATATATAGCACTGATTACTGCAGTAATGTCACTGGTACCCCCAAAAGTGTCAAAAATGTCAGTCAAGGGTCCGATCTGTCCGCCGCAATGTCGCAGTACCGCAAAAAAAATCGCAGATCGCCGCCATTACTCGTTAAAAAAAAAAACACCAAAAATGACAAAAATCTTTCCCTTTGTTAGTAAACGCGATAACTTTTGCGCAAACCAATCAAAATACGCTTTTTGCGATTGTTTTTACCAAACATAGGTAGCGTAAAACAAATTGGCCGAAAATTTTAAATTTTGATTTTTACATTTTTTTTGGGGGGAATTTCATATAAAAAAAAGTGAAAAATATTGTTGTTTTTGCAAAAATTACGCTCTTTTTTTGTTTATAGCGCGTGATCAAAAAATCACACAGGTGATCAAATACCACCAAAAGAAAGCTCTGTTTGTGGGAAAAAAAGGACGTGAAATTCGTTTAGGTACAGCGTCGCACGACCGTGCGATTGTCCGTTAAAGTCACGCAGTAAAAAATCGCAAAAAAACCCCTGGTCTTTTAGCAGGAAAATCCTCCGGTGGTAAAGTGGTTAATCTCTGCATAAATACAGCTGTTCTGTGAATCCCTCAGAGGTTTGTTAGAGAACCTCAGTGAACAAAACGCATCATGATGCCAAGGAACACACCAGACAGAACAGGGAAAAAGTTGTGGAGGAGTTTAAAGCAGGATTAGGTTATAAAAAAAATATCCCAGGCTTTGAACATCTCACGGAGCACTGTTCAATCCATCATCCGAAAATGGAAAGTGTATGGCAAAACTGCCAACCTATCAAGACATGGCCGTTCACCTAAACTGACAGGCCAGGCAAGGAAAGCATTAATCAGAGAAGCAGCCAAGAGGCCCATGTTAACTCTAAAAAGAGATGACACCGCTCAAGCAAATCAAAATACACAATCCAGGGTAGGAGCTGAACCTCAGCCTGCCACCAGGAGAAGCAACTGAGAAGAAAATGGTCACACACCACCACAGAATTCAATGAAGAGAAGTTCCTTTATTCACATAAGTCATACAGGTGAAAGGTACAGCAGGGCTGTACCTGTACGACTTATGTGAATGAAGAAACTTCTCTTTATTGGATTCTATGGTGGTGTGCGACCATGATAACTCTAGCAGAGTTGCAGAGATCCACATCTCAGGTGGGAGAATCTGGCCAGAGGACAACTATTAGTCATGCACTCCACAAATCTGGCCTTTATGGAAGAGTGGAAAGAAGAAAGCCATTGTTGAAAGAAAACCATAAGAAGGTCCCGCGTAGTTTGCGAGAAGCCGTGTGGGGGGATACAGCAAACGTGGAAAAAGGTGCTCTGGTCAGATGAAACCAAATCATCACCCTGAACACACTATCTTCACAATGAAACATGGTGGTGGCAGCATCATGTTGTGCAGATGCTTTTCTTCAGCAGGGACAGGGAAACTGATCAGAGTTGATGGGAAGATGGGTGGAGCCAAATACAGGGTAATCTTAGAAGAAAACCTGTTAGTCTGCAAAAGACTTGAGACTGAGACAGAGGTTCGCCTTCCAGCAGGACAATGACCCTAAAGGTACAGCCAGAGCTACAATAGAATGGTTTAGATCAAAGCATATTCATGTGTTAGCATGGCCCAGTCAAAGTCCATACCTAAATCCAATTGAGAATCTGTGGCAAGACTTAAAAATTGCTATTCACAGACACACTCTATCAAATCTGACAGAGCTTGAGCTATTTTGCAAAGAAAAATGGGCAAAAATGTCACTCTCTAGATGTGCAAAGCTGGTAGAGACATACCCAAAAAACTTGCAGCTGTAATTGCAACGAAAGGTGGTTCTACAAAGTATAGACTCAGGGGAGCCGAATACAAATGCACGTCACACTTTAAGCTATTTATTTTTAAAAAACTTTCAATGATTGACGGATACAGCTCTCAATATTCAGAACCATAGAGCTATATTGCCCCCTACAGGAGTAGAACACTAGGCAGAAAAAAGACTTCGCTATGCCTATGGGCAGTCCTAGGTTGTATACATCCCCCCTCTCTGCTATAGACCTTCAGTTTTTTTTCTGCTTAGTCAGGAGTAAGGGCCTAGTACCCTGCCGGGATCTCTGGTCCTGGCATTTTTTTCTCCTGGTTCTTTCCTGTGCGATCTACAATCAACTGCCAGGCTGGATAGCTAGATCCAGTGCTCCCCCCAGTCTGGCCAGCGAGCGTGCGCAGACCAGAGCTACACGCTGGTTTGGCTGCGACATAGCCCCACTGGACGGGGGCTGGCCTGCGAGTTAAACGCCTCGTGAGGTTACATACTACTGGGTCTTGGCCAGAGTCACAGAGTTCCTTCTGGCCGACAGTCCCTTATTTAGATGGTGAAGATGTTCTGTTGAGAGTGGTGCCTGCCTGGTTCCTGGTATAGTGAGTAGCTGCCCCTCTCCCCCTGGATGTGTTTTGGGGTGGACACGGCCCCCCTCTCTGGAACAGTTGGACCTGTGGGTTTCCTCCAGACCCCCTTTTGTTTAGTGGTACCCCACCTTCCATGGTAGCGCGGTGGGTCGGAGAATGGTGTAGTACATTGTATCTGTTGGGGGAGGTGGATGGGCATGCCCCTGGCGGATGAACTTCATGGCTTGGTGGGGGGGGGGCGCTGGCCGATGAATGGGGGTTCCTGTGCCCGGATCCCCCCCCCCTCTCCATGGTGGCTGTTGCCTGGGCTCCAGGGATCCCTCCTGGATGTCGCGCGTGGCGGTCATTTTGCCGTGGTCTGCGCCATTACTTTGGGGCCAGTGTGCATCTATTTGTCGGCAGCCATGTTTGGTTGGTCCGGCGTGCATTAGGAGTGGCTGTGTTGACAATGGAGCCTCTGGGCGGTGATTTTGGCTTTGGGAGCTCCTCCTTTTCCCCTGGTGTTTACTATTTGGTTTCCTTTTCCCCCGGATGCCACACGTAGATACTGGCTATCTCTGGTGCAGACCGGTGCTACTTTGGTGGCGTGGTGAGTCTGGTGGGGTCCCTCCCTCTCTCTGCTGCAGGTTGTGGGGTGCTCTGCTTTCAGGTGTCCCTGTGGTTATATAGTTGTAGTGAGGGAGTCCCATAGCTGCGCTAGACACTTTTTGTGGTGGGTTCCGCTTTACCTTATGTGAGTCTCAGGAGCATGTTTCCCCACCTGACCCCCTCTTGGAGGCAGCAGGTTCCATAAGGGGCGGAACCCTCTACTGATGCACTGACCGCGGTCCTGGGGTCCTTAGTCATAGGTGGAGGTGGCCTTTGGGCAGTAAGCTAGCAAAAAGCGTCCCCTGTCTAATCTGTCTAGTCAAATCCTGAATCTGGCTTGGCTGCCGTAGACGTGGCCCACCCTGGGGGGTTTGTAGCCATGCTCCCTGATCTATCAGATAGTGAGGATGATTCCTCCATACCTGTAACTGCACACGAGAAGGCACTGGTTGAGCTACTGATTACATCTGTGCGGCAGACTTTACCCACCTAAGGTTCGCCCACTGCAGATTTACTGCGGCAGGCTTGCCCTCCTGCGCGAACCGACAAAGCTCTACGTTGGACGCTTGCCTGCAGCTAGGGGGCTGAACGCGTGCTCCCGCCCCCACTCGGTAGCGGGAACTCTGATGCATGGGGCTGGTAGCTCCGAATGCCGCCGAACACCCGCGATCGCTCCCCGCTGAGTGAGGAAGGTCAGCTATTATAAACACAGCTCACCGTTCTACTCTCTGGAATGATCAGAGTGCCTGTGATTCTTCAATATAGGATCAAAGGTCTCTGTGATCATTTCAAAAGCCCAACCCCCATACAGTTAGAAACACTCCCCTAGGCTTACATTTAACCCCTTGATCCCCCACTGTTAACCCCTTCCCTGCCAGTGGCATTATTACAGTAACAGTGCATATTTTTAGCACTGATTACTGTAGTAATGTCACTGGTCCTCCTAAAAATGTCAGTTTAGGGGTCCGATCTGTCCGCGGCAATGTCGCAGTCACGCCACAAATCGCATATCGCTGCCATTACTAGTATAGTAAAAAAACAATAAAAAAATGACATAAATCTTTCCCGTAGTTAGTAGATGCGATAACTTTTGCGCAAACCAATCACAGTACGTGTATTGTGATTATTTTATTTTTTTACCAAAAATATGTACCAGAAAACAAATTGGCCTAAAATGTTGAAAATTTTGATTTTTAAATTTTTTTGGGAATGTTCTATAGCAGAATGTGAAAAATATTGTTTTTTTTTTTTTTCAGAATTGTCGCTCTTTTTTTGTTTTATAGTGCAAAAAAATCGCAGTAGTGATCAAATACCACCAAAAGAAAGTTTTATTTGTGGGGAAAAAAAGGACATTCATTTTATTTAGGTACAGCGTCGCACGACCGAGCAATTGTCCGATATAGTAACGCAGTGCCGAATTGCAAAAAACGGCCTGGTCATTAACCACTTGCCGACCGCCTCCTGTATATTTACTGCGGCACGCAGCCGCTTACAGGCAAAGTGACTTAGTACTACGTCGCTTGCCAAAGAGTCTGTAGGTGGCGCGCGCCGCCGGAGACGCGCTCCCGCCCCTGCTCGTTCCCTGTCTAGCCAGCGTGTGGGACCGGCGGCTCCGATGGCCGCCGGGCACTCGCGATCTCCCACAGGAGAGGGAGAAAGAGAGACGGCTGATGTAAATACAGCTGTCTATCATTCTCACTGAAGTAGGCACAGAGGCTATGCATAACGGTATAACCTCGCGCTTATGGTAAGTGTTTATACGTGTATTGATTTAATGATAATTTAAATAATTTCAAAATAATCAGTGGCTGCTTGCTGCAAGTTAAAGTGCTAGTGCCTTTAAAGTGATAAAAACCTAATATTGCAGCGCTGCTCTCAATAAACTAATATCTAGTGCATGTATTGTGCAAAATACGCCAAGGTTGGGCAAATAAATGTGCAAATATTGCAATATAAACTGATACCTCTGTGCAACCTCATACATAAGTTGTGCAAAATAAGCTAAAATTTGTGCAAAGAAAATGATTAAATATTCCGAGCTACGGAAGACGCCGTGATTGGATGGAGAAACGCATCTAGCGATTGGCTGAGCGTACCCTGACGTCATATCCGGCGGGTAAAGCACACACTGCGGGAGCAGCGAACCACAGTGCCGCGGTCTATTTGCTTTAACATTAGCTACAATTGTGACTCGGAATTGAAGAAGGAGTATCATACAGGATCTCTCCCATATAATTGTGGATTCCAGGCTAAGAGAAAAAGGCGGTGATTACAACACAGGATTTCTATTTAAAAAGCATTTATGCCAACGAGTTGTGGTAAATAGATAATCACAGGGGGAGCACCCCAATTCGTGTATATTAGTGAAGCACAGAAGCACTTTTTCTGCACCTGATGGACACTACTATATGGACTAATAGTTATAATTTATGAATGGACTGAACACACTGTTTTATATTGCAATATTTAATAATTTTCTTTGCACAAATTTTAGCTTATTTTGCACAATTTATGCATGAGGTTGCACAGAGGTATCAGTTTATATTGCAATATTTGCACATTTATTTGCACAACTTTGGTGTATTGTGCACAATACATGCACTAGATTGCACAGAGATATTAGTTTACAGAGGCTATGCGATCCTGCTATATAGGATTGCATGTCTCTGTGGTTACTTCACTAGCCACGCCCCCTAACAGAATCACACCCCTAGGGACACAACCCCTTGATCACCAATAAAATTAACCCCTTCCCTGCCAGTGTCATTTTTACAGTAACAGTGTATATTTATAGCACTGATTACTGTAGTAATGTCACTGGTACCCCCAAAAGTGTCAAAAATGTCAGTCAGGTCCAATCTGTCCACGCAATGTCGCAGTGCCGCAAAAAAATCGCAGATCGCCGCCATTACTAGTTAAAAAAAAAAAACAATAAAAATGACATAAATCTTTCCCGTAGTTAGTAAACGCAAAATACGCTTATTGACATTTTTTTCTTTACCAAAAATATGTAGCAGAAAACAAATTGGCCTAAAATTTTGATTTTTTTTCATATTTTTTTTTGAGAATTTCATATAAAAAATGTGAAAAATATTATTTTTTCAAAATTGTCGCTCTTTTTTTGTTTATAGCGCAAAAAATAAAAATTGCACAGGTGATCAAATACCACCAAAAGAAAGCTCTGTTTGTGGGGAAAGAAAAGGCGTCAATTTAATTTAGGTACAATGTCGCATGACGGCGCAATTGTCCGTTAGCAGTGCAAATCGCAAAATAGGGCCTGGTCTTTGAGCAGCCAAATTTTCCGGGGCTGAAGTGGTTAAGGGGGCAAATACTTCCGGTCCAGAAGTGGTTAAAAATGGAGGCTGCAGCTGAGACTGTAGCAGAGGTGGCTGTCCCCTTTGGCACCCACAAGCTGTCTCGCATGGCAAAAACTGTTTCTTTATCCCACCTATTTTTGACAAGTTTGTCTATAAAGATTGGGGGCGCCCAAAACGCCCCTTTGTGGTTCCTAAACGCTTTGCTGTTAGGTACACCTTTGAAGAGTCACGTCTCAAGAAGGAGCCAGCTGACAGGAATGCGGAGTTTGTGGCCCACAATATGTTCACTATTGCTGGTTAAGTACTAAGGCAGGTCCTGGTCATTGCCCTAATTTCGCAAACCTGGGTGGGCTAAACTTTTTAACCGTAATGTCGAAGGTGAGCAGATTCCCCCTGCCTTTGCTGAGTTGGCAGACCAGTTGGTCCAGGGGCAGTAGTTTGTCTGTAAAGCCTCTCTGGACGCGGCTCCCTTGATTTCTAAGCTATCTGTTTCGGCAATGGTGCTTAGGCGTCTATTGTGGCCTAAGTATTGGTCTGCAGACCAGACTTCTAACAAAGCTCTTTCAAGGCAACCACCTGTTTGGAGCTACCCTGGATGACAGGGTAGCTCTCAAAGGGGGGAAGTGTATCTTTCTTCCACAGTATAGGAAGGGAAAATAACCTCATCACAGACACGGCCCTTCTTTCTCGGCTCACAAAAAGTTTTTTCGGCCCTCAGGGTCCACTGGCAAGGGTTCAAAACCTTTCAAGCCCCCTCTGGAGGTTCCAAGCGTCCCTGGACTGGCAAGCAGAGAGCGGGATTCTCTAGACCTGCGGGCAAGGCTCCTTCATGAAGGTGTGCCCCCACCCATACCTGGGGTGGGGGGTCATCTTTGCTGGTTTTCGGGCCTGTGGACCTTCCTGGGGTATTTTCTTGCCTCTATCGACATCAACAATGCTTACCTGCACATTCCAATATTCGCCCGACACCCACGCTTCCTCTGTTTTGCTGTGGGAGTGGGGCAATATCAGTTTTTGGCGTTACCCTTTGGTCTCGCCTCCGCTCCTCGGGTCTTTACAAAAGTGTTGGCCCTGGTTCTGGCGTTGGTACGTCAGCAGGAGATTGTGGCACTGGGCTACCTGGATGACCTCTTCTTGAGAGCAAAATCCTCTGTTGCCTTGATGGACGTCGTGGAGATCACTATACAGACCCTAAAGGAGTTCGGTTGGCTTCTAAATTACTAGAAGTCTGCTATGATTCTATCCAGGAAATTGGATTATCTGGGTCTGACTTTGGATTCAGCTCTAGCCAGAGTGTTCCTTCCTTTGGACAAACTCCAAAAGTTGCATGCTGCAATTCATCTATTGCTGTCCAGCAGGTGGTCCTCTCTCCAATCTTGCATGCGGGTGCTCGGCCTCATGGTGTCTACCTCTGAGGTGGTTCCATTTGCACAGTTCTATACATATTCCAGGAGTGGAAAACTGGCAGGCAGACTTACTCCGTCAGCAGGCGTTGGACCAAGGGAAGTGGTCCCTTCATCCAGACATGTTTCATCAGATATGTCGCTGGTGGGGCATCCCCAAGGTAGATCTGTTGGCGTCTCGGCTCAACAGAAATGTACCTAGGTTTGTGGCAAGGTCGGGGGATCCTCTGGCGGGTGCCACAAGCGCTCATGGGGCTGTGGGGCCAGTATCGTCTGATCTACGTCTTCCCTCCACTCAAGCTTTTGCACAGGATCAAGGCTGAAGTAATTCCGATCATTCTAGTGGCCCTGATTGGACAATCGTCTTCAGGGGTGTCCGGTACGAATTCATTCAAACAATGCCACGGCCATGGTCTATGTCAATCACCACGGGGGCATAAGAAGTGTCCTGGTAGCTCAGTAAGTAACCAGCATTCTAAGGTTGGCTGACTGATTTGTTCGAGTCCTCCCAATCTTCTGCCACGACTTCTGTGCAGGGTTCAGGCAGAAGGGATTCTGGTCATTCTAGTGGCTCCAGACTGGCCTTGCCGGTCTTGGTATGCCGACCTGGTGCGATTGGTCACCGACGTCTCTTGGAGACTGCCTCTCAGGGAGGATCTGCTGTCCCAAGGGCCAGATTTCCATCCTGCTTTACAGTCACTGGCTTCAACGGCCTGGCTGTTGAAAGCCAGGTGCTGAAGAATAGAGGTTTGCCTGGGTCGTTGATTCCAACACTGCCGAAGGCTAGGAAGTCTACCTCCAGGAAGATTTATCATCGTACGTGGAAAGTGGTGTGAGTCAATCTGTGTTCACCCTTTGTTCTTTTTCAATGGCTCAGATTTTGACCTTCCTTCAATGAGGTGTTGAGCAGAAATTGGCCTTAGGTACCATCAAGGACCAGGTGTCGGCCTTTGCAGTCTTCTTTTAGCAACCCCTGGCCACGCAGCTCCTTGATGTGTACCTTTTTATTCAAGTGGTTCAACATCTGACTCCACTGGTGCGGTCTCCTCTACCGCCGTGGCATTTGAATTTGGTGTTTTCAGTTCTCCAGGAGCCTCCTTTTGAAAATATTTGGGAGATTCCCCTGCTTACGCTGTCCCAGAAGGTAGCTTTTTTGGTGGCTGTCACCTCTGCTCGCAGGGTGTTGGAGCTGGTAGCGTTATCTTGCCGTATCCCCTCTCTGGTGGTCCACAAAGATAAGGTGGTTAGTTCCCCAGACCGCGGCTTCGCGCTAGGTTGGCCGCAACATAGCCCCATTTGACAGGGGCTTGCCTGCGAGTTAAACGTCTTGCGAGGATGCAGACGAACTGGCTTCAGTCTGAGTCGCATCGTTTCTTTCTGGCCGACAGCACCCACATTACGATGGAGTGGTGCCCTGTCCGGAGTGGTACCTACCCTGTTATTGGTGTGGTAAGTATCTGTCCCCCCACTACCCCTGGAGGGGTTTGAGGTGGACGTCCCCCCCCCCCCGAGAGAGGTAATGAGCTAGCTTTGCCACATGCTCTTAAGGGGGGCTGGTTGGAGTATCTGCTGACTGGGTTTTCCTGGCGTGCAACGGGGGGGTTGAGCAGGGTTTCCTGCCATCCTGGGGGTTCGTGACTAGGGCAGGGATGTCCTCTGGGCTCCCTGTGGCAGTTGTTGGGCTGGGGGAGCGGATGTTTTTACCATCCGCGAGTACGCGCCTTACGCGGCCGGATCCGGCCAAAAATTGAAGCCGTGGCTTTGCGGCCTACTCGTCGGAACCTATGTGAGGCTGCCCCTGTGACGATGGCTGAAGCCACTGCCTCCCGTTTGGGCATCCGCCTTCCCCTCCGCTGCATCTGGATGGTCGACTCCGTTGGGGCTCGTGTCCTGGCGGCCGGGCGCCCTCAAAAATTTAGACCACGGCTGAGTCGGGCCTGCTGTTGGGGGACGGCCCCAGTGCGTGTAGCTGAAGCCCCCACTCCTCCTTTGAGCATCTGCCGGGCTGAAAATCCGTGCAATTGTGGCTGGGCCCAAACAAAAATTTAGGCCGCGGCCTGCTGGGCCATATGGTCAGCTTGGCACCTCCCTTGGACCGTTTGGCGCTGTGGGGGTGCTTCATTATTGACAGTCTTGCCGACATCATTGTGTGGGGCAGCTGCCTTGTTTTAGCGAGGGTACCCTGCCTACACGTCTGCTCCATGGCTCACGGCCCCCTTTTAAGGGGGCTCTGTCCTCTATGAAGGGTGACCCCTTTTTTTTTTTTACAGATTCCAATCGGTGGTCCATTTGTGGAGGGTGGCTGGCTTGCTGGAACACTGTTGTGGGTGGCTGGCTTGCTGGAACACTGTGGTGGGTGGCTGGCTTGGTGTCACCCTGTTGTGGGTGGCGGGCTTGGTGTCAGTCACCCTGGCCTGTTGTGGGTTGCTGGCTTGCTGGAACCCTGTTGTGAGGTGGGTAGCCTGGCACCCTGTTGTGGGTCGGATGGCTGGTGGCTGGCACCCTGCTGTGGCTGGCTGGTTGGCTGAGAATCAACAACAAGTGGGACACAATCATGAAGTGGAACGAAATTTATTGGATATTTCAAATTTTGTTAACAAATAAAAAACTGAAAAATTGGGCGTGCAAAATTATTCAGCCCCTTTACTTTCAGTGCAGCAAACTCTCTCCAGAAGTTCAGTGAGGATCTCTGAATAATCCAATGTTGACCTAAATGACTAATGATGATAAATAGAATCCACCTGTGTGTAATCAAGTCTCCGTATAAATGCACCTGCACTGTGATAGTCTCAGAGGTCCGTTTAAAGCGCAGAGAGCATCATGAAGAACAAGGAACACACCAGGCAGGTCAGAGATACTGTTGTGGGGAAGTTTAAAGCCGGATTTGGATACAAAACGATTTCCCAAGCTTTAAACATCCCAAGGAGCACTGTGCAAGTGATAATATTGAAATGGAAGGAGTATCAGACCACTGCAAATCTACGAAGACCTGGCCGTCCCTCTAAACTTTCAGCTCATACAAGGAGAAGACTGATCAGAGATGCAGCCAAGAGGCCCATGATCACTCTGGATGAACTGCAGAGATCTACAGCTGAGGTGGGAGACTGTCCATAGGACAACAATTAGTCGTATACTGCACAAATCTGGCCTTTATGGAAGAGTGGCAAGAAGAAAGCCATTTCTTAAAGATATCCATAAAAAGTGTTGTTTAAAGTTTGCCACAAGCCACCTGGGAGACACACCAAACATGTGGAAGAAGGTGCTCTGGTCAGATGAAATCAAAATCGAACTTTTTGGCAACAATGCAAAACGTTATGTTTGGCGTAAAAGCAACACAGCTCATCACCCTGAACACACCATCCCCACTGTCAAACATGGTGGTGGCAGCATCATGGTTTGGGCCTGCTTTTCTTCAGCAGGGACAGGGAAGATGGTTAAAATTGATGGGAAGATGGATGGAGCCAAATACAGGCCCATTCTGGAAGAAAACCTGATGGAGTCTGCAAAAGACCTGAGACTGGGACGGAGACTTGTTTTCCAACAAGACAATGATCCAAAACATAAAGCAAAATCTACAATGGAATGGTTCACAAATGTTCTTCATAATGCTCTCTGTGCTTTAAACGGACCTCTGAGACTATCACAGTGCAGGTGCATTTATACGGAGACTTGATTACACACAGGTAGATTCTATTTATCATCATTAGTCATTTAGGTCAACATTGGATCATTTAGATATCCTCACTGAACTTTTGGAGAGTTTGCTGCACTGAAAGTAAAGGGGCTGAATAATTTTGCACGCCCAATTTTTCAGTTTTTTATTTGTATATGGAATGGAATGGTTCACAAATAAACATAACCAGGTGTTAGAATGGCCAAGTCAAAGTCCAGACCTGAATCCAATCGCGAATCTGTGGAAAGAACTGAAAACTGCTGTTCACAAACACTCTCCATCCAACCTCACTGAGCTCGAGCTGTTTTGCCAGGAGGAATGGGAAAAAATTTCAGTCTCTCTATGTGCAAAACCGATAGAGACATACCCCAAGCGACTTACAGCTTTAATCGCAGCAAAAGGTGGCGCTACAAAGTATTAACTTAAGGGGGCTGAATAATTTTGAACGCTCAATTTTTCAGTTTTTTATTTGTTAAAAAAGTTTGAAATATCCAATAAATTTCGTTTCACTTCATGATTGTGTCCCACTTGTTGTTGATTCTTCACAAAAAAATTACAGTTTTATATCTTTATGTTTGAAGCCTGAAATGTGGCAAAAGGTCACAAAGTTCAAGGGGGCCGAATACTTTCGCAAGGAACTGTGTATATATATATATATATATATATATATATATATATATATATATATAGCGTTTTAGTGGGGAAAATAATTTGTTGATCCCCTGCAGTTTGCCCACTTACAAAGAAATTAAGGGTATTTTTTATCATATGTCTATTTTAAAATATAGAGACAGAATATCAACCAAAAAAAAACCGAAAACACACAATACAAATGTTAAAAATTCGCAGTTCAGTGAGTAAAATAAATATTTGGTCCCCAAGCAAAAACTAGATTTTTGTCTTATCGTAAAATCCTTTTCGCTGATGTTTATTGACAAACACATTTCCATATCTTCTTTGACACTTGGGTTATGCTGCTCTCCATAGAAGTGGGGGGGGGGGGGGGCTGGCGCCCTCTTTCCTCATCTTGTTGATTCTTCACAAAAAAATTACAGTTTTATATCTTTATGTTTGAAGCCTGAAATGTGGCAAAAGGTCACAAAGTTCAAGGGGGCCGAATACTTTCGCAAGGCACTGTGTGTATATATATATATATATATATATATATATATATATATGGTAAAGAGAGTGGAAGGTAGAATGCAGAGGTGGGGGACTTAAGTCAGACTTAAGTCACCAGTTTGAGGACTTGAGACTTGCTTGACTAAAATTAATAAAAGACTCGACTTGACTTTGACTTGGTATACATGACTTGAGACTTGATTTTGACTTGAGACATATGACTCGAAATGACTTTACTTTTATTAAATATTTGCATTTTCTCAAGATGTGTTAAAGCAAAATTAATGTGCCTGTTATGTTTCTGACACCACAGTCACTTAAAACACATCAGTGTGTTCTGATTTTTAGGACACTGGCTGTTTAACAATGGAAATACTTAAAGCGGAGTTCCGGCCTCAAAAACAACTTTGGCTCATCCGCTTGCTTTAAATAGCCTAAAAATCAATTGGATAATCCCATTTTTTTTGCTTTACTTACCTTGTTTTTGAAGAAAATATACTTACCTTTCTTCCACTTCCTCCCTCTTTGGCCGCGGCCCGCGCCATCTCTTACTGCTTGCATTGACTCCTGGGAGCTGAACGTCATCGCTCCCAGGAGTCAATGCGCCTGCACCGGCCCGCTCGTCACTTCCGGTACAGACGCGTCATTTCCTGCTAAACAGCTTCTGGGCATGCAGGGCCAGTGCAGGGCATTCTGGGACTCCGAAGTCACCGAAGAGGACACTGAAGAGAATGCTCTGGCTTCAGCTGCCCACACCTGAGATGGCAGCGCTGGACAAGACATTTTCAAGGTAAGTATTTCTTCTAAAAGGTAAGTGAACCCGGGGACAGTTCAGAGGCTATGCCTGTCCCGGGGGTATTTTTATCGAAAAAAAAAGTTTTGCGGCCGGAACTCTGCTTTAAGATGTTTTAGTGACTGTGGTGTTGAAACATGACCAGACAAAGGATTTTGAGCTGTTTGGGCATTCAAAGTGTTTCTTTAAAATGCCAAGAAAAAAGCACTAAGCAGTTTTGTTAATGTTGAAAATAAAACAAAACCTTTCCTGACCACTGACTTTTAACTGATTTAAAGGTGAAAATTGGGGTAGATCAGTATTTTGACTTGATTTGTGACTTAACCAAAATAAATGACTTGACTTGACTTGCTTGACTTCTAGCAGTGACTCGACTTGACTTGCTTGCTTTTCACCACAGTAACTTGGGACTTGCTTGAGACTTGAAGGTTAAGACTTGCACATGTGTGATTTACTCCCATGTCTGGTAGAATGTGACAGTGCCATCGTCATCAGAGGTGGCTATGAAAGGAGATGAGCATCCTCACCCCCAACAGTTGGGGAGTCATAGAAAGAGAAAAGGGGTGGGGGAAGGTCAGCTGGAGTGGGTCTTTAAACTTACTTCAGTTGATTTTAGTAAGAGTAGAGGCCGGAGGGTAGAAAAGAGCAGCGGTGGAGACTACAATCAGGTGTTTGTATATCTATCATGTAGTTAAGCTGTCACCATTCTCATGATAAGATTCAATTCAGCGGTCCAGTCTTCTATACTAGAAACTGATTTGGATCTCCAGTGTCTAGGGATCAGTGTTTTGCTGGCTGAGAAAAATCTCAGTAGACCCTTAAGAGGGCCAAGAATAATGGAAAGGGCTGATAACCTCTAGGGTATCAGGGCATACAGGTCAAAGATGGATCACCTGCAGGTTCTTCAGATTTGAAGCATGATACCCTTAGCATCTATGCATCTCTAGCACTGTGGAAAAGCACTGATACCACAGAGAGGGGATCTTATCTGATGTTTTGAATGCCTAATGTGTTTAGAAGACCCTTAGGTCCCCAGCAGTTTGGTTCGAGCACATGCCTGTCCTCACTCCACTGACATATTTGCTGTGCAACCTGCTTAGTGACACTTAGTGTCTCTTCATAATCCTCCCTGTCTGCCCCTGCTGCCTCCAGTGCATGTGTATGACAGGCTCCATTCATTTCAATAAAAAAGTCTGTACCCCAGCTGCGTACTGCTCTTCCAGATCAGGTCTGAGGTCCGCATACCAAACATGCAGCCAATATGATCACAAGCAGGTCGATAGTATTAGTCTCCATATTTCCCTCAGTACAGGTTTCTTGTACAATTTTGGAACAAGTATAGATACAGGAATTTTAATGGTGCCACAACACAGAAATTGGTAAAAACATTTTTTATTTAAATCAAAATTTAAAAAAAGATATGGAGTATATAATTGCTCCCCAATGAAGCATTTAAAAACAGTTTTATCCAATACACATATGCTTATACAAAGACAAACTGTGTCAGTCACAATGCTTGTTGCTTGACATGTTTCACTTTCCTGGTTCTTCAGGAGCTATAAAGCATGTGTAACTACAAAGAAACAGAACAAATCAACATAATAAAGCACACAAATAGTAACAGTTCTCATTTATTGCTAATATACGTTTGCATATATGTGCATACTGCACAAATATACCAGTATTTTCCAAGGGACTTATTAAAAAGATACTGAATTCTTACATAAACAATCTTCATTATTCTCACTGAGAGTCTGAGTGCTACATATAAGGACAGATGATACATAAACACTCACCATATGCATTTATCCTAATCAGTTGAACACTAGTAGGATCCTAGAGTTGATATAAAGAGGAGAGCCAGCATCTGCAGTGACAGTAGATCGTAGGGAGAGCACAACCTATCAGGGTAGCTGAAAAAAGGTTTAAATATATATACAGGTGTATAAGAATATGTATGCACACGTGAGCCCAATTCAATTGAACTCAATCTCATCAATGAAAGGGACTCGCGGGGGACGCATGTGACGTCATCGTCCTTTGGCGTTCGCATGTGCACGCAGGCAAACGCATGTCCGCGATCTGCCGGTGAGGTCAGACGCCGGCTGATTGGGGGGGAGCATATAAAGGCAGAAATGTTGGTGAACACCACATCACCCGCCTGGAACCGGAGGGTGCTGTTATGTCTCCATGCTTGGTGCCTTGGTGAATAGAAGATGATTTGTGAACATCTCACAAATTGCATCCCTTGTAATATCTGTTTACCTTAGATGGGACATTTCTGATCATCTGGGGCTGCTTTAGTGACTATCTTGTTTTTATTGATGTTTGTAACAACTTATCCACCTTTGGATGAACAACTTTGGGTTTCCTTTTGGGTTCCATATATTTGGGAGGATTATCTGAGAGATGTTGAAGGTATTTAATCATTTTTATGATACATGTAGATAGGTGCTGTTTTCATTGATGGGATTGAGTTAATTAGAATTGGGCTCATGTGTGCATACATATTCTTATACACCTGTAAATATATTTAAACCTTTTTTCAGCTACCCTGATCGGTTGTGCTCTCCCTACGATCTACTGTCACCGCAGGTGCTGGCTCTCCTCTTTATATCAACTGTAGGATTCCTACTAGTGTTCAGCTGACTACGATATATGCATATAGTGAGTGTTAATGTATCATCTGTCCTTATGTGTAGCACTGAGACTCCCATCGTTTATGTAAGAATTCAGGGTTTTTTTCATAAGTCCCTTGGAAAATACTGCTATATTTGTGCAGCATGTACATATATGCAAATGTATATTAGCAATAAATGAGAACTGTTACTATTTGTGTGCTTTATTATGTTGATTTTTTCTGTTTCTTTGTAGTTACACATGCTTTACAGCTCCTGAAGAAGCAGGAAAGTGAAACATGTCGAGCAAAAAACATTGTGACTGACACAGTTTGTCCAAGTATAAGCATATGTGTATTGGATGAAACTGCTTTTAAATGCTTAATTTGGGAGCAATTCTATACCCCATACATTTTTTAAAAATTTTGATTTAAATAAAAATAGTTTTTACCAATTTCTGTGTTGTGGCACCATTACAATCCCTTTATTTATCTTTCGGGGATGAAGGTGCCTTTGATCAATGGATACATGTGACTGAGCTTAAGGTTTCTTGTACAGTTCATGCTCTGCCTTGTAATGTTTTTATATGGAATTTAACAGAATTACCAAAAGTAATGCACTGTGGAAGTCCACTTACTCACAGATGGCTTATTAAGATGTAATATCGATGACCTGATTACATATAATTGAATTTGCGATTCTAATAACAGACTCAGAGAGGGCTAGGGAAATGTCATATCTGGATTTCAGGCTATATCTTGTCATTAGAAAGCATTACTACACCAACTGTACAGATCCACCTAGGTTTGCAGAGAGTATTAATACTTTATGATAGCTAATAGTTTAGGTGCCCCTTATTACTGTTATAATTTGATATAGCATTGTACTTATAGGGCAAAATACACCTCTTAAAATAATTGTTAGGCTGTCAATATTCGGACAACAATTTTCCACCTGTTTCCTTTGATTTTTCTTTTGAAATTTTTTTGAACTAAGGCTACCCACAGCTCCAATTTTGGCTGATTCAGCTGGAATTGGCTGGAATTTGAGCTGTGTATTGCCAGTTTAAATGCATTCCATGAACTACTTTTCTGAAAAATAAATATGTACTCTTTTGCTTTGGTTTTAGCTTTTAGGAAATTTTTTTGTGGTCAGCGCTATGATGGTGCCTGAACCTGGCTCTTAACTTGTGGAATAACTTGTGGACAGTATGAGACAATAAGCAATGAAATTTCTACCTGGACCTTACTGGAGTCCAGAGACTTGTCAGTAGACAAATTTGAATGTTCCTATTGCTGACTTCTCCCTCTGATAATGTTAGGCTGGCAATACATGGCTCAATTTCTTTTGTTCACTGAACTGATTCCCTTAGCCACACATTCAAGGTGGATGGAGGATCCATTGTATTCTGACCGCGGGACTCCCCCAATTGGCTGCATGCGCTGACCAAAACAACAATTTACCAACAAGCTGGTTCATGAGAAGTTGGCCAATAGATCCTGCTGAACCAGTTGAATTTGGATCTGTGTATGGCCAGCTTTACTTGCATGGCTTTGATGTGGCCCCTCTTGCTACAGTACTGACCTGGAGCAAGTATTCTTCCTGATCTGCACACTGTTTCTGGGTACATGTTAGCCAGGCAATTAGCATTTGCAGAAGGAGGTCACCAATGGCAATACTTATATTTATGGCAATTTAAATTCACCTTCACCTTAAAAAATAAATAGATGCACATATTTTTGGCAGAAAAAATGTGCATTATTTATTCATCTTTTCCTGCAGGAGCTTGGAAATCATTCCACCCACAATCAGTAGATCATGGTGCAATGTAGGCTTCTGCAGACATGACCTCCAGCTTTCAGCCTGTACCTCTTTTATGGGCTTTCGATTTGTAAGTCGGAGGACATATCATGTTACTAGATTACAAGAGTGCTCATCAGTGCCCCTGCAGCCGATTAAAATTACAAGTCTGTCTGCTGCAATGGAAGATGGTACTTGTAGTTTATTAATTCAAAGCAATCTGTGAATGTATAACGTGCCTGTGTGGACGGTCACCATGCTGTTTTTAAGAAGTGACAGCAGGTGCAGGGAGAAGAAACCCCGCCCGCTTTCACGGAGGGTGGGGAGAACAGAATAGGCAGGAGCTGGAACATGTTACATGTTCCAAAGGTGAACTAAAGCAGATCATATATGGATTCAAATTCAGCCAGTTCAGCAGGGACTGGCTGAATTTTCATCCCTGTATGGGCAGGCGACTTCTCTACAACCAGCCTGTCAGATTTTACCTGCTCGATCTGTGTCGCCAACTATAGCCAGCAACGCTGATCAGTGTATTCTGACGGCAGGGAAGTCTCCCCACGGTCAGAATACAATATGTCATTGAGTTTGTGGATAGGGGACACAAGTCAGATTTTTTGTTCAACCCGTTTTAGCTTTTAAAGCAGAACTACTGTCATATGAGAACCATACTTTCCTGTCCACACTGCTTCTTGAATTAATTATACTGTAATCCCATACTTGTGTTTGCTGCAGAAACAGCTGTAAGATGAATGCACAGCAGTAGGTTACATGACGGAATGCTCTTGTATTTGGTCACATCATCTGCTAAATAAGAAAATCTGGTATTCTTCTGTCTGATCATTACCTTTAGAGATCATGTGACTAAATTCCAAGGTTTGGTCATAGCTTTAATTAGATTCTAGTTAAACTATTTCTACATTAAAGTTAAAGCGACAATAAAGCTTTATTTTTTTCTATGGGATCACATGATCACAATGTCAACAAAACTGGTATTAATGAAGTTAATTCATAACAGCTGTGTTTCCTATAGTGATTCTGTGGTGGCCCACAGCTATCACATGGTACGTGGGCCAATGATAGCACCCTGTACCGTGTGATAGCTGTAGGCCAATCACAGCAAAATAGTAAATCACAGCTGTTATGAATGTAACCCATTCATGACAGTTCAAAACATTGTTGTTACAGTGACCATTAGAGCCCATTCACACTAGCGCGACTTGTGAGGCAACTTGTGTTGCCCCAGGTAGCTTGACATAACAAAAGCAATGTTAATCAATCAGTGCCGTCTTAATTGGCACTACTGAAGTTGCTCCGACTTCAGAAAAGGGTCCTGTACTACTTTGAGGCGACCTGTGATCCGACTGTCCCATATACTTCAATGGGAGTTGCCTCCTTATCTTAATTGACACGACTTGTTATCAGACTTTCCAGGAAGAAGAAAGAGATTAGCCAGGCATTCCCCACAGACAGTCGCCTGTCTCTTCAAAGTAGTGCACAAGTCTCTTCCAAGTCTCTTCCAAGTCTCTTCAAGTCACGGGGCGACTTTCTGGTAGTGGTAGTGTGAACCAGCTCTCATTGTAACTATTGATCGGCTGATATCGTTTTTTTAACGCCGATACCGATATTTTGGTCATCGGATATCGGTATCTGCCGATATTTTCGGATATTAAAAAAAAAATGTCTACAGGTACTGTGGTGGTGGAGGGATCTGAGGGTCTAAAAGACCCCAAACCCCTCCTCTGCACTTAAAAGCATTCAAAATGCCAAGTTTGGCTGTTTTGAATGCTGTACGTTTTTACAGCACTTCCGAGTACTCGGCGCCAAATTAAAAAAAATGGAGACCCGGTCAGAGCTGAATGCAGCTTTGATCGTGTCTTCTCTTCGGCGGCCCTGCAGGTAGGATGCCCGGGTCTCCCTGTGGGACGGGAGACCCGGGCGAGCCGCGGAAGGTGGCGAGATGGGGGGGACGTCCCCTCCCGCTCCTTGGAATGACAGCCGAGCGGCTTCTCAGCTGCATCGGTTGTCATTACAAGACAGCCGACTGTTGGCTATGGACGCCGGTACTGCACTTTCCCGAAAAATCGGCAATATCGGTAAATCCAAAGGTCGATTCTGATATATCGGGGAAAGTGCATATCGGCCACGATCACTAATTGTAATAGCATTTAAAGTATATAAAAAGAAAACCTCTCTGATCACCCCTATCTCCAGAGTAGTACAGTGTCACTACTCTAATGAAAGTATGTACAAAAAAAATTGTAAATAAAAAAATTTTTTAAAAATTACATTTTTTCTTTCTTTTTTTTTTAACATACTGTCGCCAATCAATATCCCTGGTCACTGCCACATCAGTCATATGATGATGCTGTACTGCACTGGACATTATGTATAAAATTAATGTGAATTAAAAAAAACAAATTTTATTTAATTTCTCCATTTTCCAAAAAATTGCAACTTCAAAAAACTCACCATGCCTCTTGCTAAATACCTCAGACTGTCTACCTTCCAAATATTAGGTCATTTGGGGTGTATTAGTACTGTCCTTTCATTTTAAGGACCTCAAGAAATTAGATCAGTACATCAGGATTGATCAATTTTCAATAATATATATTGTATACAGTATCTCACAAAAGTGAGTACATCCCTCACATTTTTGTAAATATTTTATTATATCTTTTCATGTGACAACACTGAAGAAATGACGCTTTGCTACAATGTAAAGCAGTGAGTGTACAGCTTGTATAACAGTGTACATTTGCTGTCCCTTTAAAATAACTCAACACACAGCCATTAATGTCTAAACCGCTGGCAACAAACGTGAGTACACCCCTAAGTGAAAATGTCCAAATTGGGCCCAATTAGCCATTTTTCCTCCCCCGTGTCATGTGACTCGTTAGTGTTACAAGGTCTCAGGTGTGAATGTGGAACAGGTGTGGTAAATTTGGTGTTATCGCTCTCATTCTCTCATACTGGTCACTGGAAGTTCAGCATAGCACCTCATGGCAAAGAACTCTGAGGATCTGAAAAAAGAATTTTTGCTCTACATAAAGATGGCCTAGGCTATAAGAAGATTGCCAAGACCCTGAAACTAAAGTGCAGCGCGGTGGCCAAGACCATACAGCTGTTAAACAGGACAGGTTTCGTTCCGAACAGGCCTTGTCTTGGTCGACCAAAGTGGTTGAGTGCACATGCTCAGTATCATATCCAGAGGTTGTCTTTTATAATTGACCTATAAGTGCTGCCAGCATTGCTGCAGAGCTTGAAAGGGTGGGGGTCAGCCTGTCAGTGTTCAGACCATTTGCCACACACTGCATCAAATTGGTCTGCGTGGCTGTCGTCCCAGAAGGAAGCCTCTTCTAAAGATGATGCACAAGAAAGCCCACAAACAGTCTGCATGAATTACTGGAACCATGTCCTGTGGTCTGATTAGACCAAGATAAACGTACTTGGTTCAGATTGTGTCAAGCGTGTGTGCCTGCAAGCAGGTGGGGAGTACAAAGACAAGTATGCCCTGCCTACAGTCAAGCATGCTGGTGGAAGTGCCATGGTCTGGGGCTGCACGAGTGCTGCCGTCACTGGGGAGCTACAGTTCATTGAGGGAACCGTGAATGCCAACATGTACTGTGACATACTGAAGCAGAGCATGATCCCCTTCCTTCGGGGACTAGGCCGCAGGGCAGTATTCCAACATGATAATGACCCCAAACACACCTCCAAGACAACCACTGCCTTGCTAAAAAAGCTGAGAGTACAGGTGATGGAATGACCAAGCATGTCTCCAGACCTAAACCCTGTTGAGCATCTGTGGGGCATCCTCAAATGGAAGGTGGAGGAGTGCAATGTCTCTAACATCCACCAGCTCTGTGATGTCTTCATGGAGGAGTGGAAGAGGACTCCAGTGGCAACCTGTGAAGCTCTGGTGAACTCCATGCCCAAGAGGGTTAAGACAGTACTGGAAAATAATGGGGGCCATACAAAATATTGACACTTTGGGCCCAGTTTGGACATTTTCACTTAGGGGTGTACTCACTTTTGTTGCCAGCGGTTTAGACAATATAGGGTGTGTGTGGATTTTTTTTGAGGGGACAGCAAATTTACACTGTTATACAAGCTGTACACTCACTAATTTACATTGTAGCAAAGTGTCATTTCTTCAGTGTTGTCACATGAAAAGATATAAAATATTTACAAAAATGTTAGGGGTGTACTCACTTTTGTGAGATACTGTATATACTATAGTTTGTAGACTCTATAACTTTCACACAAATCAATTAATATACATTTAATTGGATTTTTTTTTTTTTTTTTTTACCAAAGGCATATAGTAGAATACATCTTGGCCTAAATTTATGAAGAAATTTAATTTTTTTTAACGCTTCATAACAGAAAGTAGAAAATATTGTTTTTTTCTTTTCAAAATGTTTGATCTTTTTTTGTTTATATAGCAAAAAGTAAAAAACCCAGTGGTAAACAAATACCACCAAAAGAAAGCTCTATTTGTGTGAAATAATTCTATAAATGTAATTTGTGTACAGTCCTGCACGACTGTGCAACTGCCAGTTAAAGTAGCACAGTGCTGAATATCAAAAAATAGCCTGGTCGTGAAGGAGGTAAACCTTTCTTGAAGTAAAGTGGGAGTAGTTTAGAGCATTTTTTTGCCAACTAGCTTTTAAAAGTACTATGGTACTTTTTGTATATATACCTTCAGTGAACTTTCATGCCCGTGTGCATATTTACTTATGCTAGACTTAAATCGATCTGAATGATTGCCTTTTTTTTCCTTGTATTTATGCAAATAGGCACCCAAGGTCTTCAGCTGTCATTAAGCGAGTCTGGGCTTTTGATGTGTTCCTACTCTTTTAAAGGATAAGTTCATCTTTTGGAAAATTTTACACCTGTAACTTAGTTCTCAATGGACCATAGGGGGGCTGATGAGCATGCTCCTAGTCCATTCACAGAGCCTCCAGCTTTCTAGCAGAAAGCTCTTATGGAAGCATGAACACAGAAAGCTGAAGGATTTCTCTAAAGGAGTCTAATGCCCCGTACACACGTGCAGATTATCTGAAGACTTTTGTCTGCAGACTTACCAAAACCAGATAATATGAGGTCAAACCTAAACACTTTCAATTTGTATGCAATCCGGCAGGCCCTTGCACTACATAGAAAAGGTAAATCTGAAGACAAAAGTCTTCAGATAATCTGCACGTGTGTATGGGGCATAAAGCTGTATACACACTATACAACTTTTTTTGGTAGATTTCCACTATGTAATGCAAGGGCCTGCCTGATTGCATACCAATTGAAAGTGTTTAGGCCTGACCTCATAATATGGTTTTGCTAAATCTAAAGAAAGGAAAAAATCTAAAGCAAATTGTATAGTGTGTATCCAGCTTAACATTGCACCAGTGATCCACTGATCACAGGTACAATGCCTTGGAGACACCTGAGGGGAAATTATAAATGCACATTTTTTTCGGCAAACATATATGTGCATTTACTATTTCTATCCTGAAGTGAGAAGCTGTTCCTCCATGGATACAATTGTTACCCTGGGACAAGACAGTCTTTTACTGGCAGGATCACCAGGTGAGGAAAGAAGGAATAAAAAGAAATAAAGATATAAGTAGAACTAAGTAAAACACTTTTTTGGATAGGTCAAGGGAGAGTAAAGTTTATTTTTGGTTGGATCTTCCTTTACTTCCTGTCCCATAGCCAAAACAGGAAGTACGAGAAAATCCCTCTAAAATGTGAGGGAATCCCTGGTTGTCACCTTGATGATAAACTGGGTTAATAGAGAGGATGAATCTCCCTATCAAGGGCACAAACAGCAATAAAAACTGACAGGTGTTCTAATTTCTCTCCCTTCTATCCAAAACTGAAAAAAGTTTTGCCTCTAGTTATACATATGCCCCGTACACACTATCAGATTATCTGAAGACTTTTGTCTTCAGATTTACCTTTTCTATGTAGTGCAAGGGCCTGCCGGATTCCATACAAATTGAAAGTGTTTAGGTTTGACCTCATATTATATGGTTTTGGTAAGTCTGCAGACAAAAGTCTTCAGATAATCTGATAGTGTGTACAGGGCATTAGACAGCTAATGCAGCCACCACATCTAAGGACTGGTAAACTGTAATATATTACATTCTTGTTTTTGGGTTCAGATACACTTTAAGGAAAGGACAGACAAACATATTCTTTATTAGGCGTTTATTAAGCCCGAAGCTTGGATGTAGTTTGTAAGTACATTGTTTCCTTGTTACACCTTCATTGATGAATATGACAATATGAACAGTTGTATGGCTTATTATTTAACCTTTTCTGGTTATTGCTAGTCTAATTGCATAAAAGTTCAAAATAAATAAATGGAATAAAAAAATATCAGTATGACAGATGTGTGGGTGTTAAAATATTTTAGCTAACTCAATTTTTGGAGGCAGCTTTATCTGCGGAGGCATCTACTGATTTTGGTGGCTTAGGCTGGACAGGGGAACCCCCCTTTCCTCCGTCAGATGCATCTTTTTTCTCTTCTTTGTGGGTGGAGATTGTGCTTGATGGGTACATCTTGCCACCATAATAGGAACCAGAAGAGTATTGGTAGCCGATTCCAAACATGCCACCACCTCCCACTGTAGTTAGACGTGTCTCTTCCCCTTCCAGGAGTTTCCTGATGGCAAAGGAGAAAATATAGTTAACACAGAAGCACTATCTGCAGCAAAGATGGCTTACATGCTACCAAAAGCCATCAAACCGGGACAAACCATTACTTGTTTCTTAATTGATGTCATGATGCAACCTCAGGTGAGTTTGGGGATTACAAAAAGTCAGGGGAATGGCCATCAGCACATCAGTGTGGCAGGGCACCCTATGCTTGAGGTCTTCTAGGTTATGTGGATACTTACCTTATTTTTTTTTTACAATTCTACAGATGAAATTATATGGTAAAGGTTTTTTTAAAATTTAAACATCATTTGATTTTCCATATAAAGTTTACATATTTAATAATACACATACATAATCATTCCTTCTTCCTATTTTTCTCCATTACCCCCACCCACATTTCTACCCTACCCTAGGTGCGCCAATCACTCTTCTTCCTCCTCCCTCTCCCCCCCTCTCCTTCCTTCTTCCTCTTTTTTTTTTATTCTATCTTTATCTCTGCATATTTCTTCTTTTTCTTAAATTGTATCCATCTATCCCATTTACTGGCAAATCTTTCTGCCTGGTCCTATTCCCTGCTACTCAAAAACTCAATTTTATAAATATACAGTATATTCAAACCATTCTCTAATTGTGGGCTTTCCTGGGTCTTGCCATTTTGTTGATATTATTCCCTTTGTTGCATTTTTTGGATGTGGCACTACTGTACTTTTATATGGTTTTTAGTGGTACCCATATTATTGAATAGGCAGACCCATGGGTCATCAGGGATCTCAGTTCCTGTTATTTCCCCTATGTATTGCTGTATCTCCTGCCAATATTCCCGTATTTTCGAACAATCCCACCAAAGATGTGCCATGGTGCCTTTTGATTACATCCTCTCCAGCATAGGGGGGATTCTTCTGGCTGATATTTTTGTCTCTTGTCAGGTTAATATACCATCTTGCCAAACATTTGTAGTTCATTTCTATCGTATTTATGTCTGCCGCCATCCCATGTACAGCTCTCAGTGCTTATTGCTCTTGTATACGTGATCCTAACTCTTTTTCCCCATTTTTCGATGAATGGAGGTATTTTTGGTCCCTCTAATATTGTGAGTATTTTATAGATCCACGATATACAGTATTGTGTTTCATTTTTAACTGTGAATTACATAGTTGTTCTAATGGGTTTAAATTCTCCTCTGATCTAATTGTTTGCGGCAATGTTGTCACAAAATGTTTTAATTGCAAATACCTCCATTCATCTAATTTCATCAATTCTCTTTTGTGATTCAAATGTTCCCTTTTTTTGTTATATCTTTCAACTGTGTATTTTTAATCCATTCCCCAACATATGTCCCATTTCCGCGCAAAAAAAAAAAAAATCGTTTCCGCTAGTGAAATTAGTGGCGAGTTATATTCCCATTTTGCCTGCCTGTAAGTCATATCCCACACTTTAAAAAGATTTCTAGTCATTTCATGTGTGTTTTCATCAAACTTTCTATATTTTTGAGGTATCCATGTATTTTTTTTAATTGTGCTCCACTTAAAGTGGAGTTCCACCCATTTTTAATAAATTGGATTACATAGATGTATCTAATCCCCTTTAAAACGACTTTTACCAATGGAAAGTTGTTTTTTTTTTTTGTTGCTAGTAAATACCTAATTTTCTGCTTTATTTATCCTCTTCTCACTTCCGGGTCTGGTCGGCGATTACGTCATTCGGCGATTTGCAGTGTGTGCTGGGATGGCATGAAATCTCGCTTTATTACACAGGAGATGAGCTGCACTGCGTGCTCTGCCCCGCCTCCTCTCAGTGAGCTGTATGTATGTAGTGTATTGAGGCTGTGCTCCGCCCCACCTCCTCTCAGTGAGTTTAGTGAGGATATAATGCTTTCAGTCCTCGCTCACTGAGAGGAGGCGGGGCAGAGCACGGCCTGAATACACTACATACATACAGCTCACTGAGTGGAGGCGGGGCGGAGGCGGGGCAGAACACGCAGTACAGCTCATCTCCTGTGTAATAATGCGAGATTTCATGCCCTGAGATACATCCCAGCACACACTGCGAATCGCCGAATGACGTAATCACCGACCAGACCCGGAAGTGAGCAGAGGATAAATAAAGCAGAAAATCAGGTATTTACTAGCAACAAAAAAAAAAAAAAAACTTTCCATTGGTAAAAGTCGTTTTAAAGGGGATTACATACATCTAAAGTGACTAAAATGGGTGTAACTCCACTTTAATGTGTTTTCTATCTTCACCCAACTTTTATCACTTTTTGTGTTTGTCCATTCTATCTTGTTAATAATAATGCTAACGCCCCCCCTGTGCTTTTCCTTTGCTTAGTACTGAGAACTGTACTCTAGGCTTCTTATTTTGCCATATGAACCTTAAGATCATTGTCTTTATTATTTTAAAGAATGTTTGAGGAAGGGTAATTTGTAACATCTAAAACGTGTACAGAATTTTGGGGAGCATTGCCATCTTTATCATGTTTATACGTCCCAGCCACAAAAGTGGTCTTGTTGATATTTTTTCATTTCAGTTTTAATTTCATTTAATAATGGGATATAATTGACCTGGTATAGATTCTCAAGGGAAGGTGTTAATTTTTTCCCAAGGTATTTTAGTCCCCCCCCCCCCCTTCCCCCCATGTAAATGGAAATTTCCTCTGTAAGGCTATCTCTTCTTCTTTACTCAAGTTTATATTCAAAATTACCGATTTTACGTGATTATTCTTTACACTTGAGAGCTCTCCATATTTTTTCAGTTCTTTTAATAAATTTGTGAGCGTTGTTCTAGGGTTAGATATATAAAACATGACATCATCCACGTCCCGCTATTCTGTGTTCCTTGTCTCCTATCTTCACCCCCCCAGCATATCTATACTATTTTGTATAGTAGCCAATAATGGCTCCAACGATCGTACGTATATATAATAGGAGTGAGAGTGGGCATCCCTGTCTTGTTCCATCGAACATTTCAAAGGGTGGTGATAAGTTCCCATTCACCTTTTTAGACGCTGTGGGATGGTTGTATAATATTTATTACACTGGGCCATTTTAGGGCACCTGCTCTATTGTATCAATCATAAACCCCCAGTCTACCCTGTCAAAAGTCTTTTCGACATCAATTGACTGTAATATAGAGATCTAACACTTATTTTATGCAGTAATAATAGGGTTCTTATACCAATAGACTTGCCTTCCCTTCCTGGGATAAACCCAGTCTAATCTGTATGGATCCAGTTGGGCATCATTTCTTTTAATCTTGCGGCTATAACTTTTGCATATAATTTTGTATCAGTGTTTGACAGCGCTGTTGGTCTATAATTGGAACACAGAGTTAAAGCGGAGTTTCGGCCATTTACTCACCTGTCCAACGGTCCAGCGAAGCGGCCGCCGGAAGCCTCGATCCTCTCCCTCGGCGCCGGCATCACTGCTGTGGGCACCCGGCTGTTACAGTTTGCGGCTTCACAGCCGGGTACCCACTGCGCATGCGCGAGTCGCGCTGCGCGCCGTGATTGGCCGGCAATCTTCTGGGACCTCTGACGTGTCCCAGAAGATTGCAGGGAGGGAGGGGGAGAGGAGAACTTCCGCTTAGGGCGCCGCGGCGCTCTGAGCTTAAGTGGGAGCGGGTACCTGTCAAAACTAGGTACCCGCTCCCCCCCCCAAAAAATGACATGCCAAATGTGGCATGTCGGGGGGTCAGGACTCCCTAAAGCGGAAGTTCCACTTTTGGGTGGAACTCCGCTTTAAGTCTTTCCCTTCTTTAGGTATAATTGTGATATATACCTGCAATGATTCTTTCCTCATCTCCTCCCTCTCTCCCTATTTATTCATGTATGTGCACATTTTTGGTATCAGTTGTTCTCTGAATTATTTATAATATTGGATTGTAAATCCATCTGGCCCTGGGCTCTTCCCTGTTGCTGTATTCTTTATTGCTGCCCCTATCTTCTCCTATGTTATTGGCTCCTCTAGAGCTTGCAATTTTTATCTTGTATAAAAGGTGCTGTAATAATTATGGAAAACTCTGGCAATATCTGATGTTGTATGGACCATTTCCCCTTTACTGTTTTTCATTTTCTCTATAAAGTTTATTGATTTTTTTTTATTTTTTTAGTCTTGCTAAATATTTCCCTAGCTTATTCTCCCATAGGTATCTGTCCTTGGCTGCTTTATTAAATACCTGTCTTGTCTCTTGTTCCATAAGATCTTTTATCTCATCTCTTTTTATTACAAGTCCCTGTTGTATCTCTATATCTATTCTCTTTTGATGTATTTGTTCGTATTTCTTTCTTTTCTTCCATGTCGACCTTTCCTTCTTTTTTCTGAGCCGATTGATATCAATATGCCCCTTACATAGACCTTATGGGTCTCCCAAATTGTGGGCTTTGATACCCCTGGGGATTTGTTTAACAGTAAATATTGTTCCAGTTCTTTTTTAGTTTTCTCTTCTACTTCTTTATCCTGTATCAGGTCCTCCTTCAACCTCCAGGTACTTGTCCTAATCTGAGTGTCTCTAACCTTCAGCTTCACTATTACTGGCGCATGATCTGATAACGACAATACTTCTATGGACTCTTTTTTTTCCCACAGATTCTAGCAGTCTGTGCTCCACCATAATAAAATCTAATCTTGAGTACGTACCATGTACTGGAGAGTGAAACAAATAATCCCTCGATTGAGGATGTTGGGCCAGCCTTACATCTACCAGTTGACACTGGTGTAGCTTCTTCTTTACTGTCTTTAATTGGAAGTTTCCGGTCCTCAGTGCACGTTAGATACTGTTCACCCATGGATCCATGCAGAAGTTCAAGTCTCCCACAAGGATTTGTTTTCCCTTCTTAAAACCCATTAGTTTCCCCAAAGTTTCCTTCAGGTTTCTATTAGGATCATATACTGTATATTTGCCAATTTCCACTCCAAACCCTGTAGATTTCCTTTTAGAAATATAAAGTTTATAAACTGTCCCTCAGGATCTACTTTCCTCTCTTTTAAAGAGAACATTACCCTCGTTCTCCCCCCCCCCTCCCTTTCCTAAAGGTCCTATACATTGGGACCTGGGCCAACTCTGGTCTTGAGTAGACTCTTATTTTTTTCCTGTTGGATATTCCCCTCCCATCTAGTCTTTCTAAATTGGAGTGGTGCTCTATCTGCTGCACCTGCTATCCCCCCCCCCTCTTTCTTGAGGCGGAAGGTCAAAAGCTCCCCAGGAACCCGGAATCACCCACCCTTTTACTTCTGTAACTCCTTCTTCCCCGCCTTGCCAGTCTAATCTTAATATAGATTAAACTTTCTTCTATGTCTTTGCTTCCCTACCAAACATGCATGGAATCCCGAATTATACTGTATATTATGTTTGCGCATCTGCTCCAGCAATGGTTTAAGGCAGTGTTTCTCAACTCCGGTCCTCGGGGCACACTAACAGGCCAGGTTTGCAAGAAAACTGAAATACATCACAGGTGATCTCATTTGCTGCTCAGTGATTGCAGTATTCTAGTCTGCATCTCCCCAAGGTAATACTTAAAATTTGGCCTGTTAGTGTGCCCCGAGGACCGGAGTTGAGAAACGCTGGTTTAAGGTGCCTCCTTCTTATTAGTGTTTTATGTGAAAGATCTACAAAGATCTGAAGATTTGCGCTTTCATATTTTAATGGTGCTATATTCTTCAGGCATCCTCATATTTGTGCCTTTTCTTCATAATGGTGGAACCCGATTATTATGTCTCTTGGGGTATCTGATGATATTCCTTATGGTCTTCTGATCCTGTGGACCCTTTCTTTTTTTAACGGATCTGACAGGGTTGAATATTTTTGTCATTATTTCCTTTAAATCTTTGCCTTGTGTCTATTCTGATAGGCCACTAATTCTCTGATTTTTCTTTCTGTTTTCCTGATCTTCTAGTCTGTATGCCATGTTTCTTTGTTCCAGTCGTAAATTTTTCATTTCATCTTTTAACTCTTTTATTATTTGTCTATGATTGTCTAGTCTCCTTTCTGTATCTTCTACCCTTGTTAAGATCTGGCCCAGGTCTCTTTGAATTATTACCATTGCAGTTTTTAAGGAGCTTTCTAATTTTGCAAACATGTTTACCATTTCTGATTTTGTAGGTAGTTGGGCATTTGATCTTTGTTCCTCCATTTGAATGCTTTCAGAGTCACTTTCAATCTCCATATCTGCTCTTGACTGGCTAAGCATACTTGTCCCTCCCAAAAGCCTGCCTTGTCCATTCTTGCCGTTTCCTGTACCCTGTTCCTGACTGTTTGTCCAATGTAATTTTGTGGCTACTCCCTTCTTGTTACATACATTTTTTATTGAACCTGAGCTTGCCCTTGTTTTTGGTGATTTTACCGCTCCCCCTACTTTAACTGTTTTGCCCTTCATCTTTTTTTTTTTTTTAAATTTTAATGTCTCTTCTCTCCTTTTAAATACGATCTTATACAAATGTGTAAAGAGGGATAGTTTCACTGAGGAGGTGGGGGGGGGGGGGGATAAGCAGCCAGTCTATAGTTGGTAGAACACAAGAAAATGGAGCGTAGCCCATGCCCTTGAAAAAATGTATTCCAAATCAATGGTCCCAAAATCCACTGACTATAGGCAGCATTGCCTATATGGTGGCAATATGGGCAGCAATTGAAGTTCGTTAGGCTGCTCTAGGACCTCGGTCACCCCTCCTCTTCTTCCTTGGGCATTTGCTTGGGGGATCTTTTCCTCTTAAGTATTATATTACCATTTGTCTTTATACTACATCCTATGGGAGCCCTCATTTGGCTTTGCATCTCTGAGACATGGGTCTCATGCCCTATAGCTCAGATTTAATACAGTATTGATTTTTGGAGGGCATGGAGGTATCCCATGTTAGTCACTGCGACACCCCACCATTCATTGATGGTTTTAGAGGTTTCCTCTATATGGTGGTGAGAGCACACTATCTGTATTATGGATTATACCCCCTAATTTTAGAGCATAGGTCCTATCCAGTCCTTTGGCTAGGCCATATCTGATGTATTATGTGGCCTTTTCCTTATACACTTTTGGGTGATATTATTCTAAATTCATACAACATATTTTTTGCAGACCCATAGCTCCACCTACTGTCCGCTTTGGTGGCACCTATGTAAGGCTGGTCCAACCTATACCATTTAGCCATCTCCCTTCAGGACCCCGGGGCCCTTTCGGGACCTTTTGGCTTGGAGTTATGAGGCAGGCTGGCGGGAGACGCAATCTGAGGTCCAAACCAACTATGTATTTGTTAAAACACTCGCTAAGTCTGGTAAGCAGTGAATATATACTATTTTTATATGTCTCTTAATGTGATACACACACATTGTTATATGGCAAGGCATGTTTTATGATGATGGGTTTGTCTTGCCACTATATTATGTATTGACATGTCTTTTCTCACTATAAATATCTTCAAGGTTTGAATGTAGTCGTGGCTCTGTAAAAGGGGTGAATTTCAAATGCTATAGTTCCTGATGAAGCTGGAGTATTCCCGCGGAATGCATAGAACAAATCAATCACCCATCTGATTACTACTACCATGATATGTGAATTACGATGTATTTATTTTTCACTATGTCTTATGTGTCGACTTTTTATATCTTATGAATAAACATTGTTGCTTTTATATTTTGCCTTTTTCTGCTTACCTATATACTATTGACAAACAGTCCGTTATAGTCCCACCCCCTTTCCTATAGTCAGTGGATTTTGGGACCATTGATTTGGAATACATTTTTTCAATTCTTAGTTGGTAGAACACAGTTGGTCAGAGAGTTGGTATGAGTTGGTAAAGAAAGTGAGAGACACAGTCTACAGTTTGTAAATTGTAAATACTCAGGGGATAGTAAAATGCAGAGACTCACCGCTCCTGGCAGTACAGAGGCAGTTGATGGTTCAGTTAATGGTTCGCTTTTTAGTCCCCTTGAAATCTCCTGCTTATTTCCTCATCCCTTTATATATTGTGCTTTTACTCTAATGAATATCCACTCCTCCTAATGCAGGGGGATCTCCCCTCCTCAGGCTCAACTCAGGGTCTGTTGGGACTCTTTTTCTTTGCAGGGTATATATCCCTTTAATTGGGATGCTCCCGCTCTGCTCTGCCTCCAGCTCGCCTCTTATGTTGCCTGCCCTGGCCGCCTAACCCTCGCAGACTGCCGGGTCTCACAGTTCCTGCCACCAGAGCTTCTTTGTACTCCTCCGAGTGCCACCGACCACTGCCGAGCATGGCCGACGTCCCCTCCGAGCCCGCTTATGGTATCTCTCACTCCCGCAAGCTTTGAGGCTCCCAGGGAGTTTCCGCTCCTCTCACCTCTTCCTCCTCTCCATCTCTGAGACCAGGCACCGTCAGGAGCCGCTACGAGAGGTCTAGCCTGACCTGTGCCTGCTCACTCCGGTGTGTGGCCAGAGAGTTGAGGGTACGGGGATGCGGGGGTAAGTGGGCTATTTCATTCATTGGCTGCATTGGCTGGGTGAGTTTTCCTGGAGCTCCTAGCACGAGCTCCCTGTCAGCGCCATACTCAGGCTCCTCCTCCTAAATGTACTCAAGTTGATCAATCGATACTCAATTATATTAAAGAATAAACATCCTGTCTGAGAGCAGACATCACAATATGCGTGCTATTATCTGTATATAGACAGAAAAGCCGCTTCTGTGCCTTGGTCTAATGTAGCTTCACTTAGTGAAGTTAAGCCATTAAGTCTCAGGCCCCATTAACAAACTGCCACCTGACTGTCCAGTAAGGGTGCTTTTATTGGCCACTGAGGCAGTATCATTGGACAGTGGAATAACGGGGCTTAGCCATAAAATCTCTGAAAGTCAGGCCTCAGTACGCTTTACTGGATTCCTAGGGCAGTACAAACATTCTTCATTTCAGATATTTGTGATACATGCAAACCAGTATGTGTGTGTCACATTCATATGGGCTCAGATGTCCTCTCATTCTGGTCCCGTTGGGGTGTGATGTCTCTAACTGTCCCCAGTCCACCATAACTCATGAATCTCAACTCTCTCCTCCACACAGTGGATCTGATAATGGTTTCCTTTTTGCAATGATGTCACTAGTACCTAGTGAACTGATAGTCCAATTACTCTTTTATAATGGTTCAGTCTACAAAACGGTTGCATCGCTTTATTATTTGCAGTTGACAGGTAAATCTACCCATTCATATTTTCAGTTTTAGAAAGCAAAATTGTATCCTATGATGATGGTTTTCTACTCACTACCTCAGTACTATAGATCCATTACCTGTATGCTGCTATTTCAATGTCCAGAGCCATCTTGACATTAAGAAGGTCCTGGTATTCCCTCAGGTGACGAGCCATTTCTCCCTTGGTGGTTCTTAGAGCATTGTCAAGCTGGTTGATGGTTTCCTACAGACAAAACATTACAACAGTGTGTCATATCACATCTGAAATTATAAAAAATAATTGCTTACCAAGCATACGTTCAGAAAGTCTTCAGAGGTGGTGCAGAACCCTGAAGTCTTGCACAGAAATAGCATACTGCTATCCTTTCAGCATATTTTTATTACTAATACAGCTTGTTGATGTTAGCTGTGTCTTGCTAGCCACATGGGCTCGTTGGTACGACAGAGCACAGCACACCAGTTGTCATGGGAAATATTGTATATAACTAAGAACCTAAGGTCTAAGAAAAAAACATATTTAAAGGGTTAACCTGGTATTCATTTTCAATAGATGTGGGAGAGCTAACCCAACTGACTGTTCCTTTAATTTCCCAGGAATTCATTTAGTAAGATCTCGGAGCTTGAAATCCTGGGTCTACTCTTTTGCTGTAGCCATTATGAAGGATCCTACTCTTCCTGTTGGAATTGGTATTCATTTCAAATTCTTAAGAAAGCAACAAGAGCAGCTGGAATACAGTATCTAAAGGTGGACAGAAACATCCAACATTTCCAGGTTTACAGAAACAGAGAGGAGTCAGGATAAAGGCAGTAGGATCCAACTCTTGGAGTATCAGAGGCATAAAAAGCCAAAGCTGAGTGGGCCCAACAGGCTCCACTCAAAAAAATAAAGCAGAGATTCAGCAAAAAGGGGAAGCTTCACTTGTCTGACTTCTCCCCCCTTCCACTGCCACATTTGGCACCTTTTGGGGGAATGGGTACCTGCTCCCACTTCTGGCTGAGTTTGCCGCAGTGAACTCATCCGGAAGTTCGACCCCCCTCCTCCTTCCCCCTTCAAGCATGCACAGTAGGGAATTCGCAAGGCTTCACTGCCAATTTCCCTTAATGCAGATGGTGGCAACAGCACCCAATAGCCAATTGAAAAATTGGCTCGGGTGAGGACACTGCTGGATTCCTGGACAGGTAAATTGTCCTAACATTAAAAGTCAGCAGCTACAGTATTTGTAGCTGCTGACTTAAAATTTTTTATGAAGGAGCCTGGAGCTCCTCTTTAACCACTTTCGGACCGCCTGCCGCATATATACTGCGGCAGGGCAGCCCAGTTGCGCAAAAACACGTACACGTATGTGATTTTGTGCAAGAGATTTCAGGGGCGCACTTGCCGCCAGAGCGTCGCTCCCGCTGTGATTGGACACAGCAGGAGCCAATCAGCAGGTTCAGTGGCCGCAATGGCCAGCGTACCCACCGATCGTTCAGTGGAATGACAGAACGGCGGTCTGCCCTATGTGAATAAGGCAGACTGCTGTATTGTCAGGGAGGAAAAGAGAGATCTGTGTTTCAGCTAGGCTCTTTCCCTCCAGTCCATCCACTCCCCCCACAGTTAGAAAGCACTCCCTAGGAGCACATTTAACCCCTTGATTGTCCCTGGTGTCAACTCCTTCTCTGCCAGTGTCATTTATACAGAAGGTGCATTTTTTTTTTTTTTTTAGCACTGATCACTGTATTGGTGTCACTGGTCCACTAAAAGTGTCAGATTTGTCCACCATAATGTTGCAGTCCTGCTATCAAAACATTTGATTTTTTACATTTTTTTTATTGGGTATGTTTTATAGCAGAAAGTAAAAAAAATATATATATTTTTTTTCAAAATTGTGGCAATTTTTTTGTTTATAGCGCAAAAAAGAAAAAAATGAAATACCACCAAAAGAAAGCTCTATTTGTGGGGGAAAAAAGACCTCAATTTTATTTGGGTACAGTGTCGCACCACCGCGTAATTGTCAGTTAAAACAACGCAGTGCCGTATTGCAAAAAATGGCCTGGTCATTAAGGGGGTAAAACCTTCCAGAGCTGAACTGGTTAAGGTGGATTGTCTCTTTTAAAGAGGCAAGAATCAAACAATATAAAGTATGTTGTAGTTGCTTTAGTAACTTAAGATTTTGTGTTTTCTTGCTAACTGGCTAAGCTGGTTATCCCTGTCAATTGACAGTGATCAAATGGCAAAGCAATACTAAGCCAGATGTTGACCATTACGCTGTTCATGAGCACTCTGTAGCATATGTAACAAAAATGTAATAAAGATAGATGTATTTGAATGGGTTCGTACCCTGGACTATGGGATGAAATTATTCAATTTCCTGTTTATGAAACCCAAACAATATTGTGGGGTGTGAAAACACTGAGATGTTACCTGCATTTGGGCAATTTCTTCGTTGTTCCTGTCCTCGGTTTCCTGCAGTTGCCTCTCTAGTGACTCGTTAGCATTGCGCAGGGCATCATTTTCCAGGGTTCGGGCTTGGAGCTGTCTCCGATACTCATTGATCTCTTCCTTGGCCTGTCGGATGTTATCATTGTTTCGAGCTGCCTCCTGGGTGACATTGGCAATCTTGGTCTGGTACCAGTCCTCAGCCGTCTGCTGGTTGCGAGTGGACAGGACCTCATACTGCATGCGGATTTCTTTCAGGGCAGCCGTTAGATCTGGTTTATTAACTACATCCATCTCCACAGTGATCTGCACAAAGAAAAGCAAAATTGTCAAGTATGACACTGTAGATATTTCAAAGTAAAATTACTCATATTTTCATGGGCAGAATAGCAGAATAATAAATGCAGTGCTGCTTGTTTGGTAAGATTTCCTATGAACAACCAGAGTTGTATAAAGTACTCGAAACCCATACTTGAGTAAAAGTACAAGTGCTCGATCAAAAAGTGACTCGAGTAGAAGTACTAAAGTATTCAACATTTGATGTACTTAAGTATTGCAAGTAGTTTTTTAAAAAATTTTGCTACTTAAGTACTGAAAGTAAAAGTACAAGTACTGTGTTATGTAGTTATTAAAGAAAGAAGTCAAAAGTTTGAACATCATATTGTTTTTTATTATTTCAAATGCAGCTTTTATTCATACATACAGTAGCATTTATTTTCGTATGCGCTGATAATACATGTTTTGAGCTTCATGAAACCTGCCATCTACTGTTCTGGCAGTGGTAATTTTTATAATTGTAACGAGTAACTATGCAGCACAAAAAAAAAAATATCGGAGTAGAAGTATTGAAATCATTGAAAAAATGTAGTGAAGTAAAAGTGGAAGTAGGAGAAAAAAATTCTACTCTAGGAAAGTACAGATACCGCCTTTCGGTACTTAAGTACAGTAGTGAAGTAGTTCTACTTAATTACTATACATCTCTGTGAACAACATACACTTATATACCATATATTTTAGGAGCATCATTTTGTTGTTGGGGATGAGCAAATCAGGGAATCTTAACAATATTACTAAATATGCAGATTTCTGCAATTTGTGATGAACTATATAATTTATGTCACAATATTCTATATCCAGAATGAAATTCGCTGCACATCAGACAAATATGAAGTACATTTTCTAGGAAAACAAAAAATGCGTGCTTTGCCTGAATTTTCCTATGCAGACCTGTCATGATGAGAAATATGTAATCCAGGATCCAGACAATTGTGGTTATTAGAGTCAGGGCAGTCTTTAATATTGATTGGACCCTGGGCAAACCTTTTCTTGGGCCCTCCCAAATCCACTTATCAACTATTTGTGGGCAGTGTAGTCTCAAGGGGCAGCGTCTTTTAGTCCCACACCCAGGGGAGGGCTGGCAGCCTTAGATCTGGGGGTCAAGTCCAGTCAAGTGGCCCACTGAACCATTGAATCAGCTTACCATCCATGCCCACCTGGTTTTGGACTTGCAGCTGTATACAGTGTCTGGCCTCTACATTAATCCAGCCCTGAGTGAGGCCTTTTTACCAGTTTTTACCACTTTTCAGAGTGGCCCGGGGGGCAATTGCCAACCTGCCCCCCTTGCCAGTCCTCCCCTGCCCACACCAATGACTGGGCCCATGGCAGCTTCCCCTTTTGCCCTGTGTTAAAGACGGCCCTGATTAGAGAATATGATATTTTTAGACAAATCAATTAAATGAGTGAATCGGTTCATAATCCTTTCTGTCTGTGATATTTTCTTGATTTCAAATGTCCTTGCAGAATAACTCGTATTGCTGGAAACATAACATCAAAGGATGAGGCTATATGCAAATAAACCTTATGATGAATCACATGCAGTGTGTGTGGGGTAGGAGACAAAGTCTATACCAGTGAGGCCCATTAGGCAGGCCATAGACGGAGCAAATTTATTTCCTGCAACCTTGTCCCTGCCGGAAGAAGACAGTGATTATTGCTAGAGCAGCAGCTAGCAATAATCGCAAGCAAATCCAGCAGGCTGGTTGTGCCCACGCAGATGGTTTGATCAACTTGGTACATTCAGCCTGCCCACACACGGTTTGAATCGTGGCCGATTCCTGCTGAACCGGCCGAGATTTGAATTAATGGCTTAACAGCAACATAGGGTTCCTGCAACAAACCAAATAACCATGTCTAACAGTTCGTGTTAGAACAAGAATTTTGTTTTGCTCACATTTGTAAATGTATGTGTAAGCTGCAGAGGCCACGTCATGGCACTCCTGTGTATATGCAGTTTGTTGCAGGCTGGCTGGTAAGGTAGGTGGGAATTTTTGTATGTTGTTACATATAGATATGAATACTTTATATACAATTTAGAACATTTTTTTTCGACTTATGAGTAACGACATATAGAACAGGAATCTGGCAGAAAGAAAATCCATCACATTGTCCTAGCTTGACCTTCATCAGTCCTAGCAAGGAGGGTGTTAACCCATGAACAGCTGACAGTAAATCCCAGAGGTGTCCCAGGGTATTGTGGGTAAGACAAGTGCATTAAAAGAACAGCTGGACGCAAGGGATTGAGGGAATAAAATGCAGCATGGACACTGCGATCTTTAGAAATCTTATTATGATTCATCTCCCAGAGGAAGCGTTTTTATCTGCAGAGCGATGAATCTTAGCAAGACAACAGTGTGCAATGCCAGAAAGAATTTATGGTTTTAATAAAACCTAAAAATGGAAGTAATATCCAGCTAGGACTTTCCCTTTTAATTTCCATATACTGCAGCATCTAATGATTAGCCTTGGATGATGGATGAATAGAAGAGATGGTGAAGAAAAATTCAATCAGGAATTGGGAAGTGCATGAGAATAACAGATGGCTAATCCAGAGATCAAAAATGGTCTCGGGATTCTATAATGCATATAGGTCATATCTGTCTGTCATGTTTAAAGGGCTGAATACTAGTTCTGAGCAGAAAAGATGAATATATTTGGCTTCACTGGAAATAGTATCACTGTCCATACAGCCCATGACAGAGGATTGCTGCCTCCTTAAAGTGGTTGTAAACCACTGGTTGTTTTTTTTTTTTTGGACATGCAAGGTAAATGCATAATGTGCTTGTATGCATTGCATACTAGCACATTATGTGAAACTTACCTGAAAAGGAAGCCTTCCAGCGATGCGATGTAATCCCTGGAGGCAGCGTCCAGCTTCACCCTGTCTTCCTTCCGGGTCCGCGGACTCTGGCTGTGTGACAGGTAGGAGCCGCAATGACGTCACTCCGGCGCATGCACAGGGGAGCCGTCATTCACAGCACAGGTATCTGAAGGAAAGGTGCAGGTGGCCAATCCTTCAGAGCGCATGCGCCGATTACTTTATCAGATGCATGTAATGTAACTATGTTTAGGAGATACAGCATCTCACAAAAGTGAGTACACACCTCACATTTTTGTAAATATTTTATTATATCTTTTCATGTGACAACACTGAAGAAATGACACTTTGCTACAATGTAAAGTAGTGAGTGTACAGCTTGTATAACAGTGTAAATTTGCTGTCCCCTCAAAATAACTCAACACACAGCCATTAATGTCTAAACTGCTGGCAACAAAAGTGAGCAAACCCCTAAGTGAAAATGTCCAAATTGGGCGCAAGTGTTAAAGGTCTCAGGTTTGAATGGGGAGCAGATGTGTTAAATTTGGTGTTATCGCTCTCACTCTCTCATACTGGTCCCTGGAAGTTCAACATGGCACCTCATGGCAAAGAACTCTCTGAGGATCTGGAAAAAAGAATTGTTGCTCTACATAAAGATGGCCTAGGCTATAAGAAGAATGCCAAGACCCTGAAACTGAGCTGCAGCACTGTGGCCAAGACCATACAGCGGTTAAACAGGACAGGTTCCACTCAGAACAGACCTCGGGATGGTCAACCAAAGAGGTTGAGTGCACATGCTCAGCGTCATATCCAAAGGTTGTCTTTGGGATATAGACGTATAAGTGCTGCCACCATTGCTGAAGAGGTTGAAGGGGTGGGGGGTCAGCCTGTCAGTGCTCAGACCATACACCGCACACTGCATCAAATTGGTCTGCATGACTGTCATCCCAGAAGGAAGCCTCTTCTAAGGATGATGCAGAAGAAAGCCCGCAAATAGTTTGCTGAAGACAATCAGACTAAGGACATGGATTACTGAAACCATGTCCTGTGGTCTGATGAGACCAAGCTAAACTTATTTCTGGTTCAGATGGTGTCAAGCCTGTGTGGCTGCAACCAGGTGAGGAGTACAATGACAAGTGTGTCTTGCCTACAGTCAAGTATGGTGGTGGGAGTGTCATGGTCTGGGGCTGCATGAGTGCTGCCACCACTGGGGAGCTACAGTGCATTGAGGGATCCACGAATGCCAACATGTACTGTGACACACTGGAGCTGAGCATGATCCCCTCCCTGCGGAGACTGGAACGCAGGGCAGTATTCCAACATGGCAATGACCCAAAACACACCTCCAAGATGATTACTGCTTTGCCAAAGAGGCTGAGGGTAAAGGTGATGGACTGGCCAAGCATGTCTCTAGACCTAAACCCTATTGAGCATCTGTGGGGCATCCTCAAACGGAAGGTGGAGGAGCGCAAGGTCTCTAACATCCACCAGAACCATGATGTCGTCATGGAGGAGTGGAAGAGGACTCCAGTGGCAACCTGTGAAGCTGTGCTGAACTCCATGCCCAAGAGGGTTAAGGCAGTGCTGGAAAATAATGGTGGCCACACAAAATATTGACATTTTAGGACATTTTCACTTAGGGGTGTACTCACTTTTGTTGTCAGCGGTTTAGACATTAATGGCTGTGTGTTGAGTTATTTTGAGGGCACAGCAAATTTACACTGTTATACAAGCTGTACACTCACTACTTTACATTGTAGCAAAGTGTCAGTTCTTCAGTGTTGTCACATGAAAAGATAAAATAAAATATTTACAAAAATGTGAGGGGTGTACTCACTTTTGTGAGATACTGTATTATTATATTATAGGGCTTAGCTATAGGTACAGATTATACCTTTGAGTTTACTTCCTCTTTATTATTTACATAATGAATTGTAAGTATACGTAAACTCAATCACTAAAATCTCATGTAAGCTTAAAGCCTCGTACACACTGCTAGTTTTTTTTTTTGTTCAAATCAGTGGGTTGAACAAAAAAAAAAAACTGACAGATTAGGAGACGCTGTACTAACTATACAACATTAGTACAGTGATCTCCCCTGCTGTGCTACTGTGTTCTGACAGAGGAAAGGCTCCCCAGAAGCGGGACCCAATCAGCAGACCATTTGTGGTCATACCTTTTTTACAGAAGCCAGCACAAGATGTGAGGATACAACCGCTTTAATTAAGTTTTTAAAAGACTGCGTTGCGCAAAATATGTGTAACATAAATAATTGCAACACTCGCCATTTTATTCCCTATGGTGTCTGCTAAAATATATATATCTATCTATCTATATATAGATATATATATACACACATATATATATATATATATATATATATATATATATAATGTTACTGATTTAAACTTGTGAAAAAAAAGCGCCAGAAAACACTTTGTCTTCAAGTGGATAAATAAAAGCTGATCATTTTAGGCACCCTTGTCAGTGGTAAATGGTTTGACTTGCTGGCTGGATGACCAGATGAAAATAGAAAGCCTAAAATGAAAACAAATATAGCCATCGCATCTAAGAATTGGTAAACTGCAATATAATTTAAAAAAAATGTTTGCTTTTGGGTTTGATGCTGATTTAAGTAATTACTGGGGAACAGGGTTTTCTTCACACAAATAGTTTCATCTGAAGGACAAAATAGCTTGTTCTTGTCTCTGGAATCAATAACAATCCATAAAGCCTTTAAGAGCACCCAAGGAACCAATCGATTGTTGAGTAGAGAAAAGGTTTTCATACCAATTGCATCTTTTTTTAGAAACGAACAAAAAAAAAAAAAAAGGTAGAAATTCTTGTGTTTTGCATTTCTCAAATATGCAACTTGATACTGACATAGCTGGCTCTTAAAGTGAATGTTTGCAAATGTATTCAGTACTCTAAATATGGATATAAATTATTTTTTTTATGAAATACATGAAATGGCAACACAGGTTTTGAATTATAACTCAAGGTTTGTGCTGGAAATGGACTGATATCTGAAATCTTTCATGTCCAAGTGAATCTCATGTACTATCAAGATGAAGAGAGACTTGGCTAGAATATCATGAATTTATTTATTATTTAATCTGAAAGATGATGAATAATCTCAATCAGAGAGATGTTGCACACTCCCTTTCTGCATGTGAGTCAACATACAAACTGGCTATCAATGTGTCAAGATGAAGAATGTATAAGGTCAATAAACCATTAAAATGTAATTTAATTTATATTAGGTTTTAAAGAAAAGGCTTGGTTTGCTTACAAACCATAAACGGTGGGTGCCCAGCCATGCATGTCTAATTCAGTGGAGGGGGGGGGGGGGTTGGGGACACTTGAGCACAGGTCTGTCTCTTATCCAGGAAAGAACATCTCCATGAATGCTCAGCAAGACAATGTCTGGTGAAGGCCCCCAACATTGCCCTGTCTGACCATAACTGATGATTTTGTGAACATTCTCCTAAATCTGTAGGTGCCTTTGCACTGTCCATACATTTGGTAGGGCAGTTTTTCATTAGGTGATGATTCAACCAATCTCAGGATAAGCAGCCTACAAAGTGCTCCTTAAATAAATGGCTCTTCCAGATGGACACATTTATGGCAATAGAGAGGGGAAGGCAGAGCCAGATCATCCACAAATGAACCTAGACATAGGCCTGGTTGATGGGAAGGGGGCCCAGCTACAAACTTTTGGCTCCTGCAGTAAACCAGGGGGATGGCACAACTGATCAAAGCTGTACACATGGGCCAGTACAGTCAATGCCAATTAAGCAGCGTATCTGTGCCTGTTGCAATCATTATAAGTGCATACAGAAGATACTGCTACTTTGTCTAGGTCAATGTTTCTCAACTCCGGTCCTCAGGGCACAATAACAGGCCAGGTTTGCAAGAAAACCGAAATACATCACCGGTGATATTATTTGCTGCTCAGTGATTGCAGTATTCTAGTCTGCATCTCCTCAAGGTAATACTTCAAATCTGGCCTGTTAGTGTGCCCTGAGGACCAGAGTTGAGAAACACTGGTCTAGGTCAACATTTGGCCTAATCCATATTTGGGGAGCAATGGCTATCTAATCCATCCAACTGCTTGTTCCCCCTAACCCCAGCAAAGCACCCTACCTGCAGGCATCCAATTAATCCCAGACTGGAAAATTGTCATCTCGTCTATTACTATTGGCGCTATATTATTCCTGTATAATAATAATAATATCATTAGCTAAACAATGGTAATAACTGGATAGAACTTACTGATACCTGCACATTAGTTAAAAAGTTTTACAACTGGGGCGCTATTTCCTACACTCAAATTAGGCCTACAATTTGAAGGAGATGTACACCCAAAGTTTGTTTGGTTGTACATCTTCTATGGATCATAGGAGTGCAGTTTGTTCTGCACTCATGTGACCCGTTTTCAGCAGAGAGTGGGCTAAAGTCCACTGTCAGCTGACATCACAGAAGTCAGTCCAGGCACTGCCTCATCACGACAAAGGAAGTCGGGATCCGCCAGGTGCCTGGACTGACACCCGGCTCAGCCTCTCAGCGAGCTGCTGGGAGCCCGAGCCGGCCACTCCCATCCCCTCCATAGCCCAGTGCTCCAGAGAGCGAAGAGGGGGCAGAGCGGAGAGTTGTCAGAACAGAGCGATTGGCGGTGTTCTAGAGCGTGATTCTCAGCGTAGAGACACCGAGGGACAAATGTAGCATCGGGCGGATGCTGCATCCACTTAGATAAGTATAAATGGGGGGAACCAAACTCATACTTCTCTTTTAAAAAATTGGAAAAAAAAGGATGATTTGTCTAATGAACATTTCTAGCTGTAGGCGTCTGGCTGTGTCATGATCTGCTTTGACTGTATGTACAATGCACACTGTAGTTTTCCTATGGGAGCTCTTTAGTGTCTTTGATATGTAAAGAACTGTGAGCCACCAATATTCATTACGCTCTACTGTTCCACAAGTTTAAATTCCAACATATGTGATGTTTCCTCTAAAGTATATTTAAATCCAAAACATTTTTTTCCATTGTGGAAATAGTAAGTAGGGTTTTCTGCCATTATGTCCCATTGGAGAGATTTCCCCCCATCTCCTGAGCTGTACAGCCATGTCCAAAATTTTTGAGAATGACACAAATATTAATTTTCATTAAGTCTGCTGCCTCAGTTTTTATGATGGCAATTTGTATATTCTCCAGAATGTTATGAAGAGTGATCAGATGAATTGCAATTAATTGCAAACTCTGTCTTTACCATGAAAATTAACTTAATCCCATAAAAAAAAAAAAATTTCACTGCATTAGTGAAGAAGGCTTCAGGGCATCCAAGAAAGTCCAGCAAGGGCCATGTCCTACAGTTGATTTAGCTGCGGGAGTGGGGCACCACCAGTGCAGAGCTTGCTCAGGTATGGACTGGGGTAAAGTCAAGTTTTTCTGATGAATCTCCTTTCCGATTGTTTGGGGCATCCAGAAAAATCTTGTCCAGAGAAGAAAAGGTGAGCGCTACTATCAGTCTTGTGTCATGCAAGAGACTGAGACCATTCATGTGTGGGGTTGCTTCTTAGCCAAAGGAGAGGGCTCACTCACAATTTTGCCTAAGAACACAGCTATGAATAAAGAATGGTACAAAAACATTTTCAGAGAGCAACTTTATCACCAAACTGTTCTTGGATGGTTCGGAGAACAATGCCTTTTCCAGCATGATAAAGCCACCATGCCATAATGCAAAAGTGATAACTAAGTGGCTTTGGGGAACAAAACATTAAATTCTGGGTCCGTGGCCAGGAAGTTCCCCAGATCTTAATCCCATTGAGAACTTGTGGTCAATCCTCATGGGTGAGTGAACAAAAAAAACCCAAAAAATTCTGACAAACTCCAAGCACTGATTATGCAAGAATGGGCTGCCATCAGTCAGGATGTGGCCCAGAAGTTAAATGACAGCATGCTGGGGTGAATTGCAGAGGCCTTGAAAAAGAAAGGTCAACACTGCAAATATTGACTCTTTGCATAAACTTAATGTAATTGTCAATAAAAGCCTTTGACACTTATGAAATCCTTGTAATTATACTTCAGTATACCATAGTAACATCTGACAAAAAGATCTAAAAACACTGAAGGAGCAGACTTTGTGAAAATTATTATTTGTGTCATTCCCAAAACTTTTGGCCATGGCTGTAGACACGTAGAAGAAGACGTAATTTGATTCTACACCAAATGATTGTCCAATCTATCCAGTGCCATGATGTCACCATCCCATAAATTGGAATGCATTCCAAGTGTCCAGCAATGGTAGCTACCATCTAAATCTGAACACAGAAGTATTCTGCTGTGTAATAGATTTCCTTTGGGGGAGAAAAAAAAAAAAAAGAAAAACAACATGCATGCTGGCTTTTAGGAAATAAATCTAAACAGCATTTATGGTTAAACCAGAATATGTTTCAAGAGCTCATGAGACCAGCAGACATTGTTTGGGATATAAAATTCTAAATCTGAATTTTATTAAAGGTAAAGTGTAGTTTTAACCTTTTTTCTGAGTTTAATTGGAAAAATTATTAATGGCAAAGGGTAAGTATATAGCTGCTGTAACATGAAAAACAACCAGACTTATGGAGCCCTTAATGACCCCACAGCAGCTCCCAAACCTATGAAGCCTGGAGCCCTAAATAACCCCAAAGAAGCTCTCAGACCTATGAATCCTGGAGCCCTAAATGACCCTAAAAAACAGGGGTATGGAATTACAATTCACAAAGGTCCGGTCAGTAAAGTTTTCTTTGTGTCGGTACCACTGCGCATTTTCACGTGCGCCAAACAGCATGTTGCTGCAGTACCATGCGGCTAGGTGTGGCACAATCTTTTAAAAATAGGTAAAGGACTTCTTTCTGTGTTTCTTGCGGGTAGTGCAGCCCATGATGTGTGCACCTAATGCACATGCACAGATCTTAACCTATTCTTACATCAGCGTCCTCAGTCCCCACTGCACATCAGTCCCCTCCCCCTTCACATCAAGATCCCCTCTTATTGAGTGTCCTCAGCTCCCCCTTTACATCATCCCCCTCCACCCCTTTCACAGTAGTGTTCTCACACTTCCTTGACATCAACCCCCATTACCAGTAATGTCCTCTGCCTCTATTTACACCATTCCCCACATTCCAGTCCTCAGCTCCCCCCCACAATCCAGTCCTTAGCCTTGTCTAACTTCATCTCCCTCTCTGTTCTGCCTTACACAGACAGATCGCAGGGAGACATGCTGCGCTGTCCGGATGGAGGCAGGCGTTGTAAGATATTGATTGGCTGCTAGGACTGCCCTTCATCCTAGCAGCCAATCACCTGCTTCTTAACCTCAGGCAGCTCCATCCAGAACTGTCCCCCCTCCCGCTGTCGGCTTTATGAGGATTACAAAGCGACAGCAGGGGGAAGAAAAGGCTCCTTAATGGCAGGACTGCGGCAGTCCGGATGGTAGAGTGACACGGTCTGCTTTTTTGACTCACCATTTAGTGATGCCTGCTATAGCAGTTCACAAACTTAGAAGCATGGGGCCCTTAATGATCTCATAGGGGCTCCATTCTCCTTACCATGATCCCCCTTTGCAGGCAGAAGTCTGTGGCATTCTAAACATTAATCACCATGAACTTGGGTGTCACAGACTCTTTGCTGTACCCTAGAGTAAGGAAGACCAAGACAGTGTGACCACTAAGGGCTTCAGGCACTGCAGGCTAACTGTCATATTGCTAATTCTAACTCTTAGCCAGTAAAAGGCCTTCCAGTTTAATGCCCAACAATTGATTATAAATGTACCTACATGGTGATATTAACCTTCAAACGTTGGTTAACTGATATGACCCCCTGGGGGACTTTGCAGGGTGGTCTCTCCCCCCCCCCCCCATTTGTGTGCCCCTTATCTCGTCCCAGGAGGGATTTTTGCAGTGACCTTATTCTGGTATGAATCAAAAAAGAGCAGCGCTATTAGTGGTAAATAAAATGACCCACATAGCGTAATCTCATTGGTCTAGCGTAATCATAGTGTAATCTGTGACCTACCTTATTAGGGGGTCACTACATTAGGGTAAATGTGGTGTGAAATCACAGACTGGTGGCATCTTTGCAAGTCTTTATTCACTTTTCACGGATTGAGGGATTTCCTTATCTTTCTCAGTGTTTAATAGGACTGTTTACATGGACTTTCATTACATTCATTTATTTATTCATCACTAATAGCGCTGCACTTTTTTGATTTGTGTTTGTTTGATCCGGTGTCTGGATTGTGCACAGCTGCTGACAATTTTATATGTTTTCATCATTTGCGCAAATTTATTTTATATATGTTTTATTCTGGTATGGCCTATAGACCGAAAGAACATAATGACATTTTGTATTTTGATTATTGAGTTTGTAATGATAGATATATACAGAGGAATACCTATATGGTAATTATATTTGTTATTATTATATGTTTCCGTTTTAGATATAGAGCTATCCTGTACTTAGCTCCTGAAGAAGCAGAATAATTCCAAGAAACTTGTCAAACAATCCCTGTCTCCACCACTGTATCTAATAATTGCATATGATGGACTGAGTAACATGACATATATTATTATGGCTATGATAGCTATTGAATGTTTGATGGGGACATAAGTACCATGGCTTACCAGGGACATTATGATTTTTTACAATTGTTTTGTATCTTAAAGGATATTACTAAAATGTATGTTGTCATTGGGTACTCTAAAAATCCATCACACACAAAAAATCCATCACACACACTCCAGTGAAGGAGTTTAAGCATGCATGGGATAGGCATAAGGCTATCCTTCATATAAGATAGAGCCAGGGACTATTCATAGGATTCAGATATATTGGGCAGACTAGATGGGCCAAATGGTTCTTATCTGCCGACACATTTTATGTTTCTATGTTTCTTAATTCTGGGCATTCATATTTTGGATGTGGCGCTGGACTGAGCCCAACATCTCTGTTTGATATAACTGCACCTATCCTTTAAGCATTAGACCATATCTTTGGCATATTTACCCACAGATCTAACATCTTTGCTGCACCGAATGATGATCACTTAGCAGTTAGCACCTAAGGTTCAAATGTTTGATCCCCAAGTATTCCAAACATGTGTACTGAACACTCACAAGGAAGGGAAGATTTGAGCTAAGCGGGGGGGATTTGTGCTGAGAGGGGGGACATTTTGTGGGTAGAGGATTTATGTTAGGAGGGGTGATTTTTTTATTTATTTTTTTTTTTTTTTTTGGGGGGGGGGGGTCAGCAGGGGGCAGATTTATACTGGGAGGAGGGAGAATTTTTCCTTGGGGGTAAACATGCAGCACCCATCGGGGGGGGGGGGGGGAAATCACAGTTTTTGGCAGGTTCGCCCTGGGCTTTAGATGACTTTGTCCGGGCACTGACTGCAAATGCCTGTTTTCAGTTGTTGCTTAATGGCTACACTAGCTGATTATTTCTAGAGTTCCTCCATTAATCAAATTGATGACTTGGTCAATGTCTTCCCAATGCAATTTTTTAAAAATCTGTAGCACCCGATATGTCTGTATCTACAACTGTTTTATTGATTGCATAGATATAGAAGCCCCAATAGCCATCTGAACACACTGCTGTTGGTGCTTATTGCCTGACAGGTGCCCAGTAGTTGGGAGGGGAAAGCAATAGGGTGCATCTGTATGATCACACCTCCCAGATCTAACCAGTACCTATGATGGGGATTCTGGAATCTCCTGCAGATTGTAGAAGTGCCAATTGAGCATGGGCTCTGGGGTCCCTGGGGTCTGCAGAAAGAAGGGAGGAAGGGCAGGGACACCAGCAGAACAACAGCTCCCCTGCAGTGTATAGAGCAAATGTAACCCATGACACAGGGCTATTTTGGTTATTTTGTCTATCCCTGGTAATAATGCCATTATAATAAACTCATTTGAAGACCCCCGCCCACCTTTGCGCAACTATGTGACTATCCAGCTACTCGTTTATTCAACCTGACTGAGAGAAATTTCTAGAAGGAATACTGCCAGGATTTAACTTGTTCCCTGTCCAATAATCCAATCATCGGACACTGCAGTCAGCCGCTCCCAGTGGGTTACTCTCAGCTTTATCCAACAATGGAATAAAAAATAAAATCTCACAAACCTGAGCCAACTTTAACTGCCATTACCAATGGAAGTATGGCTAGTAGGTCTCACCAAGGCAATGCAAAACCTGCCTACTGCAACAACGATGAGGAAATATGCAGTATAATAATAATAATTAGTTAATCTTATAAGATCGTTTTACCACTTTGATATGCAACCAAATCTAATTCTGTCAACGAAAAGTTCATATTGCATTCACATTTTCTACCATATTCAATCGCGTACACACATACAATCTGCTCCAGAGTATCTGCAGAGATATTATATAACTATATGGGGTGGTGCCTATGTGTCCCTAGAAGACATCCCTTAGGTGGCTGTTTTAGGATGCCACTCCCCACTAATGTTCAGCATATGCGGGTAACCCCTCTAAAGACTGTAGGAGCAAATAACATGCAGCATTAAAGAACCATTATCCCCCTGGGTGCTTAAACAGGTATAGCAATAGTTTTTTTTTAAGAGATTATCTGAACCATGGGAATAAAAGCTGAATGTTGTTATCACCTCTGGCCAATGGTATAGCTTGCCCCATCCCTGTTACTGTCACTTTTTTTTCCTGGACAGCTTGGTCTACTTGTAAATTTGCAGCAAAATATACATAAAGACGTTAATAAAAAAAAAAATAATAATAATAATTTATATGCAAATTTTTATCATTAAATGCATTAACCACATGCAGTTTTTAGAATACAGTACGTATACAATACTATAATGCTAGCAGATATATTGGTTCATATTTCACATATGTGTAATAAAAAACATCATGTCATTCAATATTCACTCATTTGTGTCTTTCAGTTAATTTTCCAATAAGTTCAGTAGAACCTTCTTAAAACAGAAGGCATCTGCATTTCTGATTTCCATCATAAATAGAAAGATAAGGGGTCTATTCCTCATTTTAGGGTAGTGGGTGGAGCATGCAAATCATTCCTTTTTTGTTACTGGGGCCAATGGAACATCCGCTGGTCTACAGTACAGATACAGACTGTCATTTATTACAAACTGAATAGAAATGTTTCAGACTTCTTGAGAATTGTTGGTGCAATGTATGGAAACAATTACTTCTATGGAGCAAGGCTTTTTGACCACTGGTGCTTTTTTTTCCTTTTAACCCAACTCAGCATGGCTTGTTTTACTAAATGCTTGTTCTGCATACAGATTCAAATATTGAGTACTAGCTATTTTTTTTTTTTATTATTATCTGTCTATCTAACCTATCCCACCTCCTCCTAAGCCAAAGACATGCTGGTAGGTTGATTGGATCCTGTGTAAAATTGGCCCTACTATGTATGTATGAATGTGAGTTAGGGACCTTAGATTGTAAGCTCCTGAGGGCAGGGACTGATGTGAATGTGTAATGTATATGTAAAGCGCTGCGTAAATTGACAGTGCTATATAAGTACCTGAAATATTAATATTAATAATAAACTGTACTTTTACTATCTCCATCAGCTCACCCCATTATATTTTATTATTATCATCTTTTGTATCACTTGCCCCTCTCTTTTAGATTGTAAACTCTCACAAGCTGTTTCTTTTGCATCAAATTTTATTGTAACCATTCTGTCTCCTTTTGTTTTGTGCAAAGGGTTGACACTATACAAATCCTGTATACTTTAATACATTTTTACAATAATTTTTAGGGGCAACTTACTGCTTAATCTGTGCATTTTACTTTTACTGTTTTCATTGACAGTGCAGAACTAGGCTCTCCATTACAAATACAATCAATCATTCTTTGCATTTTTAATATTAATTAAAACAATTATTTAAAACCAAAGTCAGGAAAATCTGCAGAGATGTTATATAACATATGAGGGTGCCTCCTATGTGTCCCTCCCTAGAACACATGTTTAATGTAAGTAGGTAACCCCTGCAAGACTGTAGGAACAAATACCATGCAGCATGAAAGCCCAACTCCAGGAAATCTGAAAATTCTCACTAACAGTGGGGCTGTGCCAGCAATGCAAGGGTTAACTGCCTGTTTGATCTAGGGTAGAGTAAATTAATTTACTTACCCAATCCTCCACTCCCTGTTAGATGGCGCCCCCATATTTCAGCGATTGACTATATTTCGGAGTGGACCCTTGATGACATCAGAACCTTAGACCACAGAAGCATGGGAGAAAAGAGCTATGGGGACCATAGCATTATGGAGGATCAGGTAAGTAAATACACTTTTTTATGTCCCCTAGACCTAAAGGAGCAGTTAACCCTTGCAATGCAGGTGCAGCCATCCCACTGCAGAATTTTCAAGTTTCCTGGAGTTTAACTTTAAAAAGTGCAGATAATATTGATGTAAAAAAATAAAGGTTTATAGCAAAGGCATAACTAGGGGGCACCATACACCTTACAATATAAATATGACTGTATCATCTCTGTACAATCAACTTTAGATTTACCAAAACTTGTCCTATGAGGACAACTCCAAACTATCCAATCAATCAGGCTCTTGCACCACCACCATAAAATGTACAGTCAGATTGCAACCTGTGTGTTGAGCTTAAACCCATTGAATCACTCAGAAGGAGTGCCCTCTTATGGATCTTCATCACACAGATGCTGATCCTCTCCCCTCCTCCCATCCCTGCAGGAGCCACCGCCCTGCCTGGCACCTCCTGCCCTTCCTTCCCCAAGTACCCACCTGCGCCTCTGTCACAGCACTCTGAAGCTCGGCCACTTCTTCTTCATGGACCTTCCTCACAAAAGCCAACTCATCCAGGAGGGACTCCACTTTCTTCTCCAGCTGTAGGCGGTCCAGGGTGGCTTGGTCCACATCCTTCCTGAAGTCCTTCATGGTCTCCTCTGCTTCTTGCCTCTTGGCAGTCTCCTGTGCCAGCTTCTCCTGCAGCTGATGGGCAAGGTTCTCCAGCTGCTGGCAGTCCAGCTGAGCCTGATCCTTCTCATGGAGTTGTTCCTCCAGCCTGGATCTCAGCTCCCTGATCTCCTGCTCATAGACCTGGCTGAGCCTGGACGGTTCTGATTGCTTCTGCCTCAGCAAGGTCACCTCTGCCTCCAGCAACTTGTTCTGCTGCTCCAGGTGGTGGACCTTCTCGATGTAGGTGACAAAGCGGTCATTGAGACCCTGCAGCTGCTCCTTCTCATTAGTCCTGACGATCTTCAGCTCGTTGCTGAGGGCGGTGGATTGGGACAAGTCAAAGTGATCTTGAGGGATGGAGGCCAGGTGGCTGGCTGGGGACCTGCTGCTGATCTTCCTATAAGAAGAGATGTTACTGGTGTAGGTGTCTCTGGGTTTGTAGGTTTGGGGGGATCTGGAGCTAGATGTATACAGGTAATTGGAGGACCTAGGAGCATCTCCAAAGATCTTCTTGTAGGATGAAGCGTAGATATCCCTGGAAGTCATGGCTGGACCTTGCAGGTGGTTGTGGGATGCTGCTGGTGATGGCTGAACTTACTGCACCGTCCTGCTTCCCCTCTGCAAACAATGCACACTGCAGAATCCCACCATCACTTTATATACACCCCCTGCTCTGCCTGACATCAGGACACGCCCCCCTCTGCAGCCCCATCAGCATCCACCTATCCCATCTAATACAAAGAGATCCATCATATCATCCTGGGGCTCTGCAGGCACCAGGACACAGGAAACGCCCTGAACACACACTGACACTACTTCTCTCTATCTAATAACATGCATGTGCCAAACAAACAAAGATACATCAACACCAGCAAAATGTTACATTCTTTTATTTATACATTGTATTTATTTTATAGTTACACAAACCCTCTTCCCAGAATAATACAGATCTGCAGAAGAAGTGACAGCACACACCCTCTTTTTAACCCTGTCACTGCTGAACCAGCACGTGCACATTCTGGACATCTCTAGTGCATTCTGCAACCAAGAAAAATGTTTTTAGCAACGTTTTTATACAGATCTGTGTCCAATAGTGTATTTTATACCTTGTCATTGGTAATTCAAAATGTTTCACATCACAAGATTTATGTATGATATAATTTGTGTGTAAAGTTAGCTGTGTATAGCACAAAATATGGATAGATAGATAGATAGATAGATAGATAGATAGATAGATAGATAGATAGATAGATAGATAGATAGATAGATAGATAGATAGATAGATAGATAGATAGATGTTTGACATCACAAGATTTCTGTATGATATAATATGTGTGTAAGGTTAGCTGTGTACAGCACACAATATAGATAGATAGATAAATGCTGGCTAGCTAGAAAATAGGGAATGGAGGGCATTATAGAGTGATAGATAGATAGATAGATAGATAGATAGATAGATAGATAGATAGATAGATAGATAGAGAGATAGATAGATAGATAGATAGATAGATAGATAGATAGATAGATAGATAGATAGATAGATAGATAGATAGATAGATAGATAGATAGATAGATAGATAGATAGATAGATAGATAGATAGATAGAGAGATAGATAGATAGAGAGATAGATAGATAGATAGATAGATAGATAGATAGATAGATAGATAGATAGATAGATAGAATCAGTTCTGGCTATTTTAATAAAATATACATATGCATCAAAATGCATTAATTTGGAAAGCTCTTTTCTTGCAGATTATTTGGAAATAGAAGTACATTTAGCAGCAGATTATACAGTTTATTCTTCCATGTGAGAAGTCAGCCCATGCTGGTAGTTCAGCAGATTTTGCTGGTACTGCAGGAGGAGGATGTGGAGGGTGTGGAAGGCAGAGGGTTGGTCCTTCTAATCTGCAGTCCTATAGAGGGGGACTGACCTCTGCTGCACTAAAAGGATGAGCCTGCACTACACTGTGCACATGGGACTGATGACAAGAGAGAGAAGTACTCCACACAGTCATAAATAGAACATGGAGTAAATGCCTATAATGTATATCAGGGGTCAGCAACCTTTTCCACAATAGGTGAGAATATGCAGCCATTAGACAAGCGGCGTACCCGTGAACAATAGTGAACACTTGCTCTATAGTGGTTTCTTCTTTGCACTTACAGTTGTACTGCTAGTGGCAAATTAGATGCATTATTATTATATTATTATTATATAAATGGATGAACACACGAATTGTTCATATTTACTGTTAAAGTGGACTGAACAGTAAACTGTTTTTTGGTGGAATCCCTTTCATGGTTTAGTACAAACACACACACACACACCACACTTCTGATTTATCTGTTATAAACTGTCTTTGAGATGGACCTACCAATGTCCACAGGTGTAAAAAAATCTGTTCGCACATGTATGTGGATCCAAATGTTGAGATTCATGTGCACTGCCGCAGACATGTAAATGAAGATGCCCTTTCATTCACACTTCATTCTATTCTTATAAGTAAAAATTCTGAATGATCCCTTTGCACACTGCTATACATTCTTTCTAACAAACTTCGCACAACAACAGGGATTTTTAGTTCACATACATTGCAATACATGTTTAAATTGGAAAACTGCATCAAAGTAATCCTTCTCTGGCCAATCCCTACTCTGCTCTGCAAAATGCAAACCTGTGTTACCCATGGCAGCCAATCATTTGTCATTTGAGTGTAGAAAATGGGAAAATATAGTCAACAGACTTGATGTTCTGGTCAATGTTCTCTCCCTGAAGCCCACAACACTTAAAGAGGAATTAAACCCTGCACAAAAAAAAATTAGAAAAAAAAAACCCTGTAAGACAAAGGCATAATGAGCTAGTATACATCGCATACTAGCTCATTATGAAATACTTACTAGAACAATGCCCCCGCAGTGCCGCCTGCACAGCGACAGGACGGCTGACATGTTCTGCTTCCTGGTTTGCGTCATCCGGCCATCTGATTGGCCAAAGGCGCGATTACATCACTCCCGCGCATGCGCACGGGAGCCGCCGTTTACGGCACAGGGCTCTGAAGGAATGGCATGGGTGGCCGTTCCTTCAGAGCGCATGGGCCGATGATGTAATCGGCTGCATTAAAAGTAAATATCTCCTTAACGGTGCAAGTTTAGGAGATATTTACAGTACCTATAGGTAAACCTTATTAAAGGCTTACCTATAGGTACAACTTCCAAAAGAGGGTTTACAACCTCTTTAAAGCGGTGCTGCAGCCCCCCTATGGAAGAATTTAAAGTCAGCAGCTACACATACTGTAGCTGCTGACTTTTAATATTAGGACACTTACCTGTCCTGGAATCCAGCACTCGGGTGCTGCTGCCTCCATAGCCTGTAAGGGAAACTGGCATTGAAGCCTTGCGACTTCACAGCCGGTTTGCTACTGTGCATGCATGAAGCTCTCTGCGCTCTGTGAATGGGCCAGCTGCCGGGGAAGGAGGAGGGGGGCCCAACTACCGGTCAAAACCAGGTACCCGCTCCCCCCTCCAAAAGGTGGCAAATGTGGCAGTGGAGGAGGGGAGGAGTGGAGGAGTCAGACAAGTAGAGCTCTGCTTTAAAGTGTTTTTTTTTTTTGAGAGGAGCCTGTTGGGCCCACTCAGCTCTGGCTTTTTTATGCCTCCGATACTCCCAAGAGTTGGATCTCACTGCCTTAATCCTGACTCCTGTCTGTTTCTGTAAACCTGGAGATGTCGATTCCCTACTGCACATGCGTGAACCGTGCTGCACTTTCTGAATGGCCCGGTGGCGAGGCCCAACGGAAGTGGGGAAGGGTACCTGTCAAAAAATAAAATGTGGCACCGGAGGGGGGAGGAGACAGATAAGCCGAGCTTCCACTTTTGGGTGGAACTCACTTCTGCAAACTGATGTATCTGTACATCGGCTTGAAAAAGTTGTTGTACCAGGGTCGTGCATGCAGCTGCAGGCATCACCTTGGTACCATTTTTTAGAGCTGGCGGTCAGCTTTCTGGTGATAACAACTGATGTTATCCCAGCGAGCGGGAGGGGACATCCCCCCCTCCCACCGCCTTCTGCCGCTCTGCACTGGTCTCTCGTCCCCCCGGGATACCCAAGCAACCAGCCGACAGGTCCGCCCATTGGTTAGAGTCCCGAGAGAAGCTGGATTCGGCTTTGATCGGGTCTCCCATCATGTAATCCGGAAGCGACGTCACAACATCACTTCCGGTTTACTCAGCTGCCAATGCCACCGATTTAAGAAAAAAATTGTCAGTATTCAAAAACGCAGATTTTGGGGTTTTGAATACTTTGAAGTGCAGTAGAGGGGCTTGGGGTCTTTTAGACCCCAGATCCCTCCATTAAGAGTACCTGTCACTGCCTATTGCTGTAACAAGCGATGTATACATTCCTTGTGACAGCAATAAAAGTGATCAGTTTTTTTTTTTTTAAAACAGTATTAAAAATAAAAACTAAAAGAAAATAAATAGGAAAAAAAAATGTTTAAACCACCCCCGTCCCTGTGAGCTTTCACGCCAAAGAAAACACATACGTAAGTCGCACCCGCAAATGTAAACGGTGTTCAAAACACACAGGTGAGGTATCGCTGTGATCATCAGAGTGAGAGCAATAATTCTAGCAAAAGACCTCCTCTGTAACTCTAAACTGGTAACCGTTAAACATTTTTAAAGCGTAGCCTATGGAGATTTTTAAGTCCCATAGTTTGTCGCCATTGCACTTGTGTGCCAAATTTTAAACCGTAACATGTTAGGTATCGATTTATTCAGCATGACATCATCTTTCACAATATTCAAACAAAATTGGGCTAACTTTACTGTTTAGTTTTTTTGTTAAATTCAGTGAAGTGTATTTTCTTCCAAAAAATTGTGTTTGAATGACTGCTGCGCAAGTACCACGTGACAAAAATTTTTGCAATGACTGCCATTTTATTCTCCAGAGTCTTTGCTAAAAAAATATATATAATGTTTGGGGGTTATAACTAATTTTCTAGCAAAAAATACTGATTTTAGGTGGTTAAACAAAATCACATTATAGACACTTTTTTTCCTGCAGTCTTCTGGGCATTGGTGGTTGACACAATAGTGATGTGTTAGCTGCATGATATCCAGAAGTATTGTTAACCAAGGTCTGTGTGATGATAGACACCCAGGAAGAGACAGTCCAGGCTCACAGGATGTGGGTTCAACAAGAACGATGAGTGGTGCTGGATCAGAGAGTGTTGGAGAATACAACAATTGAGTCAAGGTGGGTATTGCAGCCAGTGTTACTTTCTTATTTTACATGCTGGGTCTTGGATATTTTTAAAAATGCATGTAGGTAGGCATGTTGAAGTATGTTGGTTTTAGCAAGTGAGACAGACTGCCCAGGCTGGGAAGGGTTTATACCTGTTTCTGCGATTTCCCGGTCTTTGTGGGCTTTGTCTCTCCTCTGTAAATAAAAGGGGAAGGGCACTGCACACAGGGAGCTGCTGCTTGGGAAGTAGACACAGACAAGCCACAGCATTTACGCTCCAGCTCTTCTTTGGATTTCTCTAAATGGTCAGATCATCCTAGCTGTCTGTGCGTGGATTGAAGGCATTAGGACTTTTGGGGATAGCCAAGCTATTCACAATGCAATAATAGACTCTCACCTCTTAGAGGTATGCCTGGGCAGCCCCGCTGCTATAGGTAGAGTCAGGGTAAAGACATTGTTCATACTGAACTGAATGCCTAAACTTGTTCAGCAAAGTATATTAGCTGGTATGAGCCTGGTCGGAAGTTATTTAAAGGAGTAAATGTGGGTTCTGGCGTTTCTAAAGAACCAGGGTCTGTAAAGCACAATTGTGTATGAAGTAACACCATTACAAATGGATTAACTCGGCAAGAAAAGAAGAGCAGTGTAGTTGCTAGGAGTAACCAAGTACAAGTTCAAGACACGAAGCAACCAGTCCATAGGTGTGGTATCTAGGAAGGTGACAGGTCCCCCGGTAATGAGGGGGTCGTAGTTTGGCTCCATCCCTAGCGGTCAGCATCGAATAGCAACCGGACCAGAACCCATGTTACAGAGATTATCATTTCTTTTCTTTACATTATTGCTGGGCATGCATGGGAAACCACTTCCCCCTTTTTTTAAGGGTATTTGTTTGTTTGTTTATTTATTTTATTGTTTTACACCGGGGCTTGTGGTCTCCCGCGAGTGTCCCGGTATATGGGTAGAGGGATATGCTCTTCGTTCGTTTTTTAGCCTTGCATGAGACCTCTTGATATTTTTACATACGGCTTTTTCCTTGTGTGCATCTAAACATTTAAGCTGATATAATTATTTAAGTAGTTGTACAATTAGAGTTACTATGGGCTCAATATCATTTTTCTCAGCTTGTTTTATTTATCCTATTGATATTGGCTTTGGTTGGTTTTGTCTTTTTCTTTTTGGGGTTTTTAATCTGGGCCCGGGCGCCCTCTATATTCTCTGGCGCCCTTAGTGTTACAGATTTGAGTGACTAGTAGCCAATTATCATAATGCCATTATATTGATGGATTTTTATACATTTATACATATTTCCTCTGGTGCTTTTAGTGTTACAGATTTGAGTGACCAGTAACTAATAATATTTATAACTATAATGCCATAGTGCTGATGGGTTCACATACAGTATATTCATATACAGTATATATTTTTTTATATGTGTCTTTTTTTTTTTTCATTTGCTTATCTGTATTTTATATTCCTCCTTTTTTCTTATTCCTTTCAATTTCTTTTTGCACTGTTGGGAAGAATATTTTCAGGGTTTACCCTTGGAGTCCATCTATAGGTAATTTGCGGGTATATTTATGGGTGGTTTCTCTTTTTTCTTTTTCTTTGTTTACCTCATAACTGTTTAACAGCTTTTCATATATTTTTTATTAAGAGGTGGATATGTATATGCACATTATTTTTGTTTATCTATGTCAGGAGTTTTTATAAACTAATTCTGCCACTCCTTTGGACTTGGTCTGTCAGAATTGAGATCACTTGTCTATATGCAGTATTTCATCTCATCTGATCTAGCTCACCTGTCAGCCTGGGTTTATAGGATGAGTGCCTACTGGGGATAATCAGCAATGATTAAGCACAGGAGTGTAAAACGCGTCTGCTGACCAGTATGTACTGTGTTTGTCATATTGTTGTTCCTATAGATTTGAAATAAAGAAGTGCTTTTCTTCCTGGAAGTGTCACCAGCCTCTTCTTCCTTCCACATGCTTCTTTGGCTGTGGACCAGGCAGGCACCCAGGCTTACACAGCAGCCAGGGATCTCTACAGGTTACCTTGGAGCGGTGTCCCCCTTCACAGCTTTGCATGTTACAGAGATCTTTGGCCTAGTCATGAAGTACTGGAAGTGAAGAGTTAAAGAGTGCATGCATGAGGTCTGCTCTATGTGCTCGGTGGGACCCCATTCTGTTACTGGGAGTGAGTTAAAAGAAGTATGCTGGACTGGTGGAGTGGGCACAGGCTCAGCACAACCCTCCTAATGCAACATATATAAGCTACAGACACGGGACAAGTTGCTTTTCAGAGGAACTCTGCACTTTATCAGTGCACACAGTGCATCGCTTTAGCCAGAAAACTGTCTTAATGTCCGATTCTTCTTCACATGGCCGCAGTCTCCACCTGGACCCAGGCATTGATGAAGAGCACAGATGACCCCCCCCCCCCCCCACAAACTTGGTGTAGTCAGTTGGATCTGCCCACATCATGCACCTAAAGACCACCACTAAAGAGACCATGGCTGTAGTTAGCTAGTTTTCTAGAACTTGTCCAGGCTTGCCCAGAAGCATAGTATGTGACTGCTGTGTTGTGCTTCAGATTGGCTCCTGTGCCAGGAACTGTCACTAGATTGGCTGGAATTCTGATAAGGAGCATATATAACATCATAAACCCAGAAACTTCCCATATTTCCACATATATGCTACGCATCTGCATTGCTATGTCAAGAGAGGTACTACCCTGGAAGAAGCCTATTCTAGTGCTGGAAACAGGTCTTGTGTACCGGCCGATTGCAGTATTTGCCCACTGCAGGGTATGAGACTGGATGAGCTATGAGTCATCTGCCTCAAGATGCATGGACTTTATCCCCTGGGCAACATGCTCCAGTTGGAGGTCGCTGCTCTACTACCGCCGGCAGGTCGCTGCTGATCCCCCAGATACTTTATGCTCCTTTTAGCCTCTCCCTTACTGCAAAGGTTCTGAGCCCACCTGCCTTGTGAAGCACTGTGATCAGACAAGATGTCCTTGGGTTGGCCTCCCCCAAGGAAATAGGGGTCTAGCAGCTGACCAAACCACCTGCACCAGGAGAACTGCCTGTCCAGCATGATAACCAAATGGCCACCTGCTCTCAGCACTCTGTAAGTCCTCCTGTTGCTGCCCTGCTGGCACCAACAGTGGCGGTAATGCCTTCCGAGCCCCTACCGAATGTCACCAGTACTGAAGCTATAGCAGATCCTTTCAAGCAGTGGGCCTCAGTGTCTGACACGAATGCACCTCTGTGGTCCATGTCAGTAACATTTTTTTTTGTATTCTACCCTGTATATATATATATATATATGTATATATATAACTGAAAGTAATTATTTGAGTGGTGTCCATGAACACCTCAGGAACAATCCTTTTAGATGCTTTTAGGGCTAACCCACACTATAGTATTGTTGGGCATTTTGCAGTCCCTTGTTTGCCTTTTGCAGTTAGGATGGGACACTATGTTGCCTATTGCTTTTTATGGCTTATTCCAGTGGCCTATTCCCCATTGCACTGGGACAGTGGGCAAGGAGAACATACTGCAGGGCAAAACATTGCATCCAAAGCCTTGAAATGTTTTCTTGGCAAAAAATAAATAAAATAAGACACAACACTCAATACAAAACATCTATTCGACACATCTCTACAGTGTTGTCAGCGTGCCCATTTTTTCTCAGTGGACTACAGAACATCTCCCCTAGTATAGAGAGAGGGGGAAGTGTTTTGTTGTCTTTCACAAGAAAACTGAGTAGGGCTGACAACGTTGCTTAAGAGTTTGGTGCGGAAATGCCAGTGTTGTTAACTTACTACAGGAAGTTAGGAGCTCGTGGATTTTTACCAGATCAACATACAGTATATTGTTTCATTGTCGTGGTTTTAAAGAGACAAAACAAGGGGATGTGCAGATATTGCAGAGATGCACTGGATATGTTTTTTTTTTTTTTTTGCCCAGACATACACATTAAGATGCCCATACATGTGACCATCAGATTTTGCAATCTCTGTACAATCTCCTTTAGATTTATCAAAACTATATAAAATAAGTGCCAAGCTGAACAGTCTATTCAGTTTATAGCCAGTCAGACAGGCCCTTGCAATGTATAGTTGTTGACAGATCAAAAAAAAAATAGTACAGTCAGACTATAATATGTATGATCGGTTTATATATAATGGCCAATGCTGCTTACACTTGTGTGACATTCTGTATTTCTTAACAAGTTGAATGCTTAACGAGGAGCTCCAGTCTGTAAAAAAAAAAAAAGTAAAGTCAGCAGCTACATATACTGTAGCTGCTGACTTTTAATATAAGGACACCTAGCTGTCCAGGGATCCTGTGATGTCAGTACCCCGAGCCAATTAGCTTCAGGTGCAGGCGCCGGCATTGTAAGTAAGGAAAACAGGCAGTGAAGTCTTCACAGCCAGTTTCCTACTGCGCATTTCCGAGTCGCGCTGCACTTTCTGAATAGTCCTGATGTCTTCTGGGGCCTGTGTGTGTCCCAGAAGGCAGTGGGGGGGGGGGAAGGAGGGACCAGAAATGTCGTAGATTGCCGATCAGCAATCTTACCTGGAAGTGGGAGCGGGTACCTGTCAAAACCAGGTACTCGCTCCCCCCCAAAAGGTGCCAAATGTGGCAGTGGAGTACAGGAGGGTACGAACAAGTGGATCTTCCCCTTTTGGATGGAACTCCGCTTTAAGAATGAACCTGGAAGCTAGAAGTATTTGCATTCTGCAAAGAAACAGAATAAATGTTTAATACATTTAATAATTTGGGGACCCTTATATGACTCATCAGTGAAGGTGAGAAGAGGAGAGGCCCTCTTTAATGTATTTAGACCTGATACAACAGCATTGGAGGTTGTATAAGGTAATAACTAATGCGCTGCAGCTAGCAGCGATAAGAAAGCAACTTTTATTTATAGCCTGACAAAAGCTCACTGTTTTCTGCCTAAAAATCTATATAATTAATGGAGATGACTTAATGTCACTGTACATAAGCATGAAGTTTCAGTTCTTAGTGTGCCTGCGGAGTATTTTTTTATTTTATTTGGTATTTGTGCATCTGTTAATAATAATTAATGGCCGTTTATATAACAAATGATCACTATTAAAAGGATGTCCATGGAGGATGCAGACATCTAGCAGACAGAAAGGATAAGGACTGCAGAAGAAGCTTGGCTATGCTTTTAGTGCAGACACTGCAACCTTGGAAGATGCTGTGCCTGCATCTAGTGCAGAATCTTAGTGTAGGCTGCAGATCTCCCCCCACCAGAGCAATGAACAGCCAAGCCTGCAGCATCTGCAGAGGTTTGTCCCACAGAGAAGTTATTGACGCCATGTTGCCGCAGAGAGAGAGAGAGAACTCATTTGCATGCAGGCTGCCTCACTGCAGAACCCTGCAATGTGGAGGTGGAAAACGAACAACTCCAAGACTAATGAATCATTCAGGAAGTCCCAGGGATCCCTCTGTATCCTGAAGACACTGTCTGCACACACACGACACATTTAGCTGTATCACATGGCAGGCGTCCAATGCTGGCACAAATAGCTAACAAGTTCAATGGGATGTGAGATTGCTATGTGCATTAATAAAAATGGAAAGGACTCAATAGGTTTCCTTATACAGAAGCATACTAATCTGTTAAAGGGAAAGTCCACACTACATGATAAACAGTAGGAAATAGGAGTCTAGGAGGGGCAAGTTTTGGGTTCAATTCAAAGCGCAGTAACACAAGGACAGTGCTTTCTATGTTTAGACTTCTAACTGAAATTTTCAAACCTCACTTGACCCAGCTAAAAATAATTGCCATTTCACATGTCATTGGGGGGGGGACAGTTATCAAGCACATAAATAGAAAACCAGGCTGCATCTTATTCAGCAGACCCTATACCAGCATTACAGATGTGTGCCTCTGTATTGGGTAGTTATAAGTGTAGGGCACCCCACGTAGGAGCCGCTGGTGGATAGGGTTCCCCTACCCTGCACAGCCATGCACACCAAATTTCCACAGGCACCCTTGAGTCAGGAAACGGTCCAGCAACTTTGTTTTTGTGTTTTATTTAGGGGTTAATAAACTTGGATGGGATGATTATGAGATGCCCACTTGACTGGAACAAACTTCTTCAGGGACACTTTAACTATATACACAGTCTATATACACTCCTTTCCTTCCTCATGCACAAAACTTCACCACTGTGGTGTCACCCTAAAAAAAAAAAGTCTGTAGCAATGGCCCCTTACTTGAGAATAATGGGGTGACACCACTAGCACTTTCACTGCACTTCTTCTCGTGATCAATGGTCCAAGCACCACCTCTTCAGGCTCTGCCAGCACACCTGGCTGCAGCAGCCTCTTTCACTAGCCCACCTGGCTACATCACACAGTCTTTCCAGACTGAACTCTCACCAGCCCACCTGACTGACTTCTCCTGGAGATCTCCCAAACATGCTCGCTGGCTCCTGCTGTCCTCTGAACAGGACTTCTCTGTGTGTTGTAGGAGGATCCCTTCAGCACCTGAGCCACAGGCCTGATATTACCCCCCCCCCCCAGACTTGGGGGTTACCCTTAAGGACCAGGGACAGCCTCCACAGCACTCTAACGCCAGCTTCCACCAAATCTCCCTTGCTGGCATAACCCTAAGTAATTAAGAGGGCCTATTCCCTGCCAGCCCACTTGGTAGCGATTGGCTGGGGCCCGCCTCAACACTCCAGGCAGCTCCTCCTAAACTCCCTCCCATTCTTCTGGAAGCTTCTCCAAGATTCCGTAAAGGAGGGGGAGGTACCAGAGGTGCTGCCTGATGAGTCATCCAGCCTCCCTGAGTCACTCACCCTGACCATGGTTGAACCCAGCCTGGCCAAAATTACCTACAGAGACACTAGCACACTAGCTAGAGGGTGCAATATAAGATAATCAGTAAATTATTTCTGATTGGTCGAAATCACGTTCGCTGCTTAATTTGGCTTGTTTGTTTACCTGCCAAACACCATATAGGTATATATATAACCCTTTCACTGCCAGAGACATTTTTCTTTTTTTGCTCACATGGTAAAATGCACATTTTGGACCGAAAGATGAGTTAGACTCCCTCAAATATTCTGAAGGTAGAGACCCTGAAGAATACGTTTTTTTTTTTTTTTTAGCACAGATGTTTATTAAAACCACATTTGCAGTTAAAAAATTCACCAAACTATTTCCTCCTTACTTATTCTCTCCTTAAGTTCTTGCTAAAAGAATGACAGTGTTATGTATTTCTTACAAGACCATATCTTACCTTATTTTGGTTGGACAGATGGGTTCCTTATTTTTCAAATTCACTTTCCTCTTCAGTTGATAGGGTGTCTGTTATTGTTTATTTCCTATGAACCACCTAAAAGGTTTTGAAAATGTACCTTTTACAGTGCCTTGAAAAGGTATTCATACCCCTTGAAAATTTCCACATTTTGTCATATTACAACCAAAAATGTAAATGTATTTTATTGGGATTTTATGTGATAGACCAACACAAAGTGGCATATAACTGGGAAGAGGAAGGAAAATGATAAATGGTTTTCAATTTTTTTTTTACAAATAAACATGTGAAAAGTGTGGCGTGCATTTGTATTCAATACTTTGTAGAACCACCCTTCGCTGCAATTACAGCTGCAAATCTTTTTGGGGATTTCTCTACCAGCTTTGCACATCTAAAGTGACATTTTTGCCCACTCTTTTTTGCAAAATAGTTCAAGCTCTGTCAGATTAGATGGAGAGTGTCTGTGAACAGTAAAGTCTTGCCACAGATTCTCAATTGGATTTAGGTATGGACTTTGACTGGGCCATTGTAACACATGAATATGCTTTCAGCTAAACCATTCCATTGTAGCTCTGGCTGTATGTTTAGGGTCCTACAAGAAGGCAAACCTCTGCCCCAGTCTCAAGTCTTTTGCAGGCTCTAACAGGTTTTCTTCTAAGATTGCCCTGTATTTGGCTCCATCCATCTTCCCATCAATTCTGACCACCTTCCCTGTCCCCGCTGAAGAACAGCATCCCAACAATATGATGCTGCCACCACCATGTTTCAGAAAGGGGATGGTGTATTCAGGGTGATATGAAGTGATAGTTTTCTGCCACACATAGCATTTTGCTTTTAGGCCAAAAAGTTAAATGTTGGTCTAATCTGACCAGAGCACCTTCTTCCACATGTTTTCTGTGTCCCGCACATGGCTTCTGGCAAACTGCAAATGGAACTTCTTATGGCTTACTTTCAACAATGGCTTTGTTCTTGCCACTCTTCCATAAAGTCTCACATGTGCCATCTGGCTTAAATGAGGGATTCACCTATCTGCCTTTTATAAAGAAATAACTATATCTTGCAGTGTGCATCCTGAGTTCCCATTTAAATTTAAAATAAGATTATAATATTGTTCTAGACTGTAAGAAATGGCTGTAGAAGACAATTAATACAAAGCAGGTTTTTTTCTGTTTTTTTTTTTTAGAGCTAATTAGAGGTATAAAAAAAAAAAAAAGTGTGTGGTAGGCCCACTATTAGTATATACCGCCCTGCATCCACCCACTTCTAATATAGGGCATACATGCAATTTTTTTTTCTTCATTTTTTTTTCAAGGAACCTAGCAGATTCCTACTTCACATCGATCAATGTGGATACAGAAATCTCTGCCAAGAAAAGTGAAAAAGAAAATTTAAGCCAAAGCGTAGAGGAGATCTGCTCTCTGCCCCTATGCTTCGGCATATATGCTCTTTTTTCAACTGTGGTGGTGAAATCTTCTCCTACAGCACTGTAGTCACTGATTTATGTATGCTAAAAGCAAACCCTGTTGCTGTCAGAAAAAAACAGATCAGTGCTGCAGCTGAATGGCATACCTGCAAACAATGGTTAACAGTATAACACAGTAACAATAAAACTTTACAGTATAGCAGTATAGTATAAAAAGTGCAGTCAAACAGTAAGAACAGAAAATTAACTCAATCATTTTTTATTTATTTTTTAAATGTTTTATGGTTTATTTTTTTACACTTTTTTTGTAACTATAAAAAACTTTAAATGTTCCAGGCTATTGTGTCTCAAAATGCCAAAGCCATCTAACGTCTTTTGAGACGCTGTGTGAATGTGTGCCCGAGACTGTGCCGTGCTGTACCCTATACTAATAATCCACTAGTGTGTGGTAGCGACGGAAACAGTCCTGGATGCAGAGACCAGGTTGGCCAGGACAGAAGGGACAAAAATAGTGGGTGTCACACCAATATCTGCGTTTTCTACAGACAGAACCTCTTTCTTGAGGTGCTATTTGGGTAGGGGAACCAGGGAGGACATCCGGAAAATGCCTCTCATGCAGCCGGCTCACTACATCTGGATTGGGAAATTGGGCCATAGCCCTCTTCCTTCAATTTTAGGAAGGATCCATTTCTTCCTGATGCTTTGTATAGTACATAAGTGTTGCGCTGCTCCTTATGTAGTCTGGGCAAATGGGGGTCCATGCTGCTATCTTTTCCCTTGTAAAACCAGGAAACTCTATGCATAGCCTGTTGCCCTGTCACAGAGCTTCTAAATTTTGACCCCATATCCAACGCTGTATCTTGGCTTAGGCCAACAAGGCCCAGGTCTAGGGCGGCACTGTGCAGAGGGGCGTCAAAAAAGCAGCTCACGCATGAGAAAAAAAAAAAACAGCCTCCTCCTGGCTCCTGCATGAAAAGAGTTCCCACCACTTGCCAGTATGTTGGGCCTGACTGGGCCAGGTGGCAGGGCCTAGGAGGTAAATCGGTCTGGTGCCCCCATAAAGCGGCTCTCTGCTGCCAGTATGATAATACTGGCTGGCGGCCAATGACTGGCCTGATGTTTGGACAGACCAGTGGCCGCACTCAATACAACTGGCGGCCACCAATTCTAGTAAGCGTGGCACTGGCAGCAGGTCTTAGCAGCCTAATGCTCCGCCTACCCTCCTCTGCAATATACTGGGTTTTTGTAGTCTTCTGGGTGAGAAGTAAAGTTGGAACATATACTTTTTTTGCTCATGGTTTTTACAACCTGCTGATTTGTCTTAGGTTCTCTATAGGAACATCTTAAAGCCAGTTAATCCTGTTTTATTTAGCAAAATGTATTGTAATTAAACATACACAGGTAAAAGATCTTGACAAATTTTGGGGTAATTTTTGGCCTGATCGAGTCCTAATGCTTTGACTATTAAACTGATTTGTGAATGTCACATGATCACCTTCAAATGGAAGTGTAGTTGGGCAGGTCCCCATCCCCAGTGTTCCTCCTGGGATAAGTAGCATTGACATCTAAGAGCGGTACCTGTGTTTTCAGATCAACATTGTATGTCCAATGATACACACATATGGATTTAGCCCAACCATATCTGCTGGCCCCAATGTGATGTAATTTTGGGGTATTTTAGCAGGTGAATATGAGCACTTCAACCACTGGAAGTGCTTTTGTTATCACTTGGCAATGGCATTTGTTCTGACATCAGTTTGGGATGTTTCAGTAATCATTCAGAATTAATTGACAGATGCACTTGACCTCCTTCTGACCTGCATTTACCTGTGCCTAATGCATATGTTGCATTCCAATAGACTTGCATTGGTATGGAAAACCTACTTGAATCAAGCAAAAGCCTCCCAACACAGCTTAGGGTCCATTCACTCCAGCCGCTGCATTGGTGAAGCCTTAATAGGAAGGGGTGTGGTTTGCAGATGATGGGGGGGGGTCTTAAACATGAAGGGGTGTGGCCTTGGCAGGAAGGGGTGAGTCATATTTAAATTAGGGGGTGCACGAATTTAGTCAGGCCTAGAGCAGCACAAAACCGAAATACATCACTGCCCATATCTGACACGCTTGCTGGGGAGAAACTGTCTGAAAACAAGGTGGCCAGAAAACCTAATCAGGGACTCATCTATGCAGTCATCTTGATTGCGTATACAAGGCTGCACATTTTTGTTTGAAGTGGTTTATGAGGGACCGAAATTTGTGGAGCCAATTATATACAGGGTCACCCCGAGGACGACAGAGTTCATTGTCATTGAAGTGCATTAACCGCAATATTTGCTCGTATTTAGTCCTGGCCATGGCAGCAGAGAACACGGGCATATGATGAATTGGGTCAGTGGACCAATATGACCACAACTCATTCTTTTTAGTAATACCCATGTTGAGGGATAGGCCCAGAAAAGTCTTAACCACTTTAGCCCCAGAGGATTTTCCTGCTTAACGTCCAAGCCACTTTTTTCAACTTGGCACCTTGTGACTTTAACTGACAATTGCGCGGTCATGCAACCCTGTACCCAAACTAAATTTACGTCCTTTTTTTCCCACAAACAGAACTTTCATTTGGTGGTATTTGATCACCTCTGCGGTTTTCATTTTTTGCAATATTAATAAAAAAATAGCAAAAATTTTGCAAAAAAATTGACATTTTCTACTTTGACAGTTAAAAAATATCCAATATATTCAATTTTTGTTATATATTTAGGCCAAAATGTATTTAGCTACATGTCTTTGACAAAAAAATTCTCAATGAGCGTATTTTTAACCACTTTAAGACCGGAAGATTTTACCCCGTTCCTGACCAGGCCATATTTTGCGATTCGGCACTTCGTTACTTTAACGGACAATTGCGCAGTCCTGCAACGCTGTACCCAAATTACATTTATGTCCTTTTTTCCCCCACAAATAGAGCTTTCTTTTGGTGGTATTTGATCACCTGTGCGATTTTTAATTTTTGAAAAAAAGAGCGACAATTTTGAAAAAAAAAAAACAATATTTTTCACATTCTGATACACAGTATAACATTCCCCCCAAAAAATTTACAAATCAAAATTTTTTAACATTTTAGGCCAATTTGTTTTCTGCTACATATTTTTGGTAAAAAAAAAATAACAATAGGCGTATTTTGATTGGTTTGCGCAAAAGTTATCATGTTTACTAACTACAGGAAAGATTTGTCATTTTTATTGTTTATTTTTCTTTTACTAGTAATGGCGGCGATCTGCGATTTTTTTCGTGGGACTGCGACATTGCGGCGGACAGATTAGTTAGTCACATTCAACTGGACTTGTTCTGTAATATTGTTTGTTTTGTAGCTTATCCAAGCCACTTCTTCAGATTAAATGAATGTCAGGAGGATCCCCAGCATTTATACCTACACCTTAAACAGGACGGATCTAGTCTGTCTGATTTGAGGGTGCTATAAATATGCCAGGGGGACAGAGAATTTGAGGTCAGAAGGGCAGAGTAGAGGGGTCAGCAGGGCAGAGGATAGGGTCAGCAGTTTGTAGGGCAGTGTACAGAGGCCAGCAGGGTGCAGGACAGGGGAATCAGCAGGGCAAAGGATGGGAGGTCAGCAAACGAGTGTACATGAATCAGTATGGCATTGTATAGAGTCAGTAGAGCAGAGGCAGGGCTCTGAGGGGTGGGGCCCACTGCACCCATGGATGCCCTAGGGGGTGCCAAGATGGGGGAGAGGTAACATGGTGGTATGTCATATCATTTTGCATATAGGCAAGGTTCTGTTGCATGTAAATCTGACTTCCTAATAGTTTTAATTGTAGTTTTTTATTATCATGATATAAATTAATGGATGTGGGGGCCTTTTGGTGGGTGTACTTTTTTTTTTTTTGGTGGGTGGGGGTGGGCAGCATTTAATTCTTGGACCCAGGCAGCACAATGGCTTGAGCCAGCCCTGAACAGAGGACAGGGGTCAGCAGAGCAATGTGTACTATTGTACACACTGAACATACGGGATAACTTTACTCTTTTATCATTGTTTTTTTTTATTAATGTTATATTATCCTATGTATGTTTGCACAATAAAATGTTATGTAGGATCCATGGAAGAGTTTTTCCACTACAGACATCCTTCTTACAAATTTGAATGTTAAAAGAGAAGTATGGCCAAAGCTTTTTTGGTCATACTTCTCTTCTGGGTCATAGAAGTACACTTATTTCTGTTCTCCTGTGACCCAGATTCAGCTGACATCACAGAGTTAATCAAGGTTGGGATCCACCCACATGCCTGACAAGCAGCTGACTCGGTCTCTCACTGCTGAAAACCTGAGCCAGCCACTCCCACTCCCGCTCCCTTCCCAACCTAGCACTTCAGTGAACACTGACAGTCACCGCTCTCTGTTCAGTGAAGACTGAGAACTGAGCGATCATAGGTTATGTGATCATTCAGTTCTCAGTCTTAGAGTCAGATGAAGTGAGTATATGTGTGTTTGTGTTTTTTGCAATCACGCACTTCTCCTTTAATATACGGTGTTGGAATTTTGGGTAGAGTTAATGGAGTCCACTATTCAGGAGTATTTCTTTTTTTTGCTTTGTTTTCATTTTGTATTGGTATTGGTGGACTCCAAACTCAGCCTTTGGTTTTCATTCGATTTAAGGACCTTGAGGCCTTGTGTCTCGTGAGTTTCAAATTCAATTTCATAGCTCATGGCTTGTCTTCATATATTGATGGATGTTTTTTCTCTCCAGAAAATCCAGGTTTGCAATGTCTGTGTTTCTGTGCTGGATACACATATCACCTCTATCTGCCAGCAGTTGATACTGTAGTTGTTCAAGTAATTAGCACAGAGATTATTGTTCTTGAAATTGTGATATTATATACAGTAGGCCTCATGCGCACTGCAGCTGGACTTTTTTTTGCCCCTGAATTCCCCTCTATGTTAGTTAGCCTAGGTGTCATAAAGATTAAATTAATGTCTTATTCCAATTTTTTTTTTGTAAATGTTTTATTTTTTCACATTTCAGAGTTAGCTACATCGCATGTTCAGCTTATAGTACATTGTACAATCACTCCTAATAATAAACAGATTGATGAAATCCATGCTTCACATATCAGTTTGCACATTAGCCAAAATGTACATGACAATTAAATTTATACACAATGGTTGGGGTGTTGTAGGAAATCATCTTATTAAAAGTATATTTTCCATTTGAAGTGAAGTGGTGAACAAAATGAATTTGGATAATGTGGTCCACCAAAAATCTATGTGAATATGCGCTAATGGGTACATTAAAAAGCTGCTAGCACACCATCAGATGCCAATAGTAACAGAACATATAAATCAAGTGCTGTACTAAAAAGTGACCAATAATACATAAATACAGTGAGACAAAAAAAAGAAAGAAAACAAAAAGTTTGTGGTCTAGAAAAGCCTTTTTTAACCAGGGTGCCCAGGCACCCTGAGGGGCCTTCAGGTTTCTTCAGGGGCGTCTTGACAAAATGCCTAACATTTTCCCAAAAACTGAATATAAGAGAGCAGGTGGATCGAGCTTACCATTTAGTTACACAAAGCCACAGGTTTTCATTGATCACTGTTCATTCATTCATCAGCCCATATTTTGCCTTGGAGATAGTTTTTCCTGAGAGAGAATGCATGGGCTCAATAAATAACACAAGGTAGTGATAGGAGGCATCCTTGTATTGTACTATTTCTGAGAGAGATCCTTTGTGAGGAAGAATGTGATAATTTGACCGCCTTCAGGGAGTAAGGAGATGCAACACTAAAATGTCTCAATAAAGAACAACAAAATAATATAAAATAAAAACTCTAATTTAACATTGAAACTACCCCTTGAGCTTCGGTTTTTTGACAAAACCAAAACACGTTCTCTCTAGGTCTTCCCAGAAAGGCATGCTGAGATCATCAGCAAGAAAGAAGACACATTTCCTTATTCTCCTTTCCCCAGTGACCACTTAGTTCTGTATAGTGTGCTGATATGTCACAATATAGGAGGCTACAGGAGGACTAAATTATGTGAGTCTGTGATTCATTGTTCACTGGCTTGTCATAGAATGAGAGGCATTAGAGCAATGGTGGTCAACCTACTTGAAATAGTGGGAATCAAAAGTCCCTGACTGCCAAATAATTTTCTTTATAAATTAAAATAGTGCAGCACAAGAAATATTCATATATTAAAAAACATATAAATCTTATAAAATATTTAAGAGAAAGTTCAAATAAAAGATCCCGGATGGTGCAAAGTGGTGTCCCTAAATTGAACATGCAGGTGTGGCCTTATTTTCCTGGAAAAGGTGATCCCTGTGAGCTAATCTCCCATAACACAACACACACATATACATATATATAAATATATATATATATATATATATATATATACATATACATACACATATACACACACATACACAGACATACACACACATGTACCTATATATATATATTTTTTTTTTTTTTTTAAATAAATGATTCTCTGAATGAATGGAGGAAGGAAAATCTACACCCCAAGGAACGCCTGGCTGGCTGGTAAAGAGAAAGGGGAAAACTAAGCAGATGGAGGGGAAGGAGGGATACAATAAAATGGAACAAACTCACCTGGAGAGGAGGGAAAATAAATGTAGATACCTGAAGAAAGATAGCGGGGGTGGGGAGTCAAAGAATGCTGATCCTGCTGCTGCCGCCATCAATGCCAATCACAAAAAAGGTCTTTATGCAAAAGAGTTATGGCAGACTGTGTTCCTCATTAGGAAACTCTGTATACCCCAAAAGATCCGCAGAAGGGGTTCCCAGACTTTTTAGCGCTAAGAGCGGCCCGAGTACCGGGACTGCGCTTGGGAGAGGCTGAACCCAGCGGAAGCTGCCAGATGGTCAGCAGGTAAGGACATACTGCAAACTCTTCACCAGTCCAGAGGTGAGGAAAAAAAGGAGAATGCTGGGAGTAGGGGGCGTCTTTCTTTTATGCTATTCACTAGTCCTGAAGGCGGAGTAGAGGAGGAGCTCTATCACAGGTATGCTGCCATGGAGGCACCAGGAAAATAGAATTTACCTGCTGCTCCTCTGATAGTCAGACAGAGCCAAAAACTATGGTGCTACACTCATTGACTTAACTTTTAAATATTATTTTACATTGGCCCCCAAAGTCACTTCCTTCATTCATGGAATTTGGAAGTTTTAAGATTTGGGGGGGGGGGGGGTCTAGTTGTGCAATCCCATCCTCATAGTAAGTACCCATTTGCCTTCTTTCTCTTCTTCTATATCCACATAAGCATGTTAACAGAGGCACACACATATATATAGAAATTGGCAAATTTGGTCATGTTATAATGTTTGTCCAACTTCTCCTCCCCCTATATATATATATATATATATATATATATATTTTGTCTGTCTATCTATCTATCTATCTATCTATCTATCTATCTATCTATCTATCTATCTATCTATCTATATATATATATATATATATATATATATACATATATACAGTATCTATCTACAGGCCTAGAGGGGCAGTACCATAGCTGGCTATTTAAAAAATAAGCTTGCTATGCTGCTGGAGGACTACAACAACCAGCGGCTCCGTCATTAACCACTTGCCGACCGCCGCAAGTACATATACTGCGGCAGTCAGCCCCGGCCAGGCAAAGTGACGTACCGGTACGTCACTAGCCTGTCACCGCCTTGTGAGCCAATAGCGGGCGAGCGTGCCCCCGCTGAGGCGCGCGCCCGCCCCGGCTCGTTCCCTAAGAAGTCAGTGCGTGTGACCGGCGGACCCGATGTCCGCCGGTCACTCGCGATTGTTCGCCGGGAAGGGAGAAAGGCAGGCGGCTGATGTAAACAAGCCGCCTGTCATTCTCCCCTGTGTAAAAATGGAGATCAGACGGTTCTACTATGTAGAACCGTTGATCTCTGTTTTTACACTAGTAGCCATGTCCAATCACAGTTAGAAGCTCGCCCCTAGGACACACTTAACCCCTCCCTCTCCAATACAGTTAACCCCTTCCCTGCCAGTGTCATTTTTACAGTAACAGTGCATATGTATAGCACTGATTACTGTAGTAATGTCACTGGTAACCCCAAAAGTGTCAAAAATGTCAGTCAAGGGTCCGATCTGTCCGCCGCAATGTCGCAGTCCCGCAAAAAAAAATCGGAGATCGCCACCATTACTCGTTAAAAAAAAAAAAACCACCAAAAATGACAAAAATCTTTCCCTTGGTTAGTAAACACGATAACTTTTGCGCAAACCAATCAAAATACGCTTTTTGCGATTTTTTTTACCAAACATATGTAGCAGAAAATAAATTGGCCGAAAATGTTAAAAAATTTTGATTTTTACATTTTTTGGGGAATTTCATATAAAGAAATGTGAAAAATATTTTTATTTTTGCAAAATTGACGCTCTTTTTTTGTTTGTAGCGCATGATCAAAAAATCGCACAGGTGACCAAATACCACCAAAAGAAAGCTCTGTTTGTGGGGAAAAAGGGACGTCAAATTTGTTTAGGTACAGCGTCGCATGACCGTGCAATTGTCCGTTAAAGTCACACAGTAAAAAATCGTAAAAAACCCCCTGGTCAGGAAGGGGGTAAAATCTTCCAGGGCTTAAGTGGTTAAAACAACAATTTCTTAAATATGGTAAAAATAATGTGAATAATAAGTGAATATCAACTCTAAAATCACACAATTAACACTCAGAAATAATAATGAAATACATTTGCCCAATAGCAAATAAAAGATAAATAAAAAAATAAATTTAAAAATAAACATAATAATAATAAATTCCAAAAATATGCAAATATGAGTCCGTAATTGCCAGAAATTGTAAGAACGATGATCATAGCATCAAAAAACTTTAGATAATATTTAAAATATATACAGTATCTCACAAAAGTGAGTACACCCCTCATATTTTTGTAAATATTTTATTATATCTTTTCATGTGACAACACTGAAGAAATGACACTTTGCTACAATGTAAAGTAGGGAGTGTACAGCTTGTATAACAGTGTAAATTTGCTGTCCCCTCAAAATAACTTAACACACAGCCATTAATGTCTAAACCGCTGGTAACAAAAGTGAGTACAGCCCTAAGTGAAAATGTCCAAATTGGGCCCAATGTGTAAATATTTTGTGTGGCCACTGTTATGTTCCAGCACTGCCCGAACCCTCTTGGGCGTGGAGTTCACCAGAGTTTCACAGGTTGCCACTGGAGTCCTCTTCCACTCCTCCATGATGACATCACAGAGCTGGCGGAGACCTTGCGTTCCTCCACCTTCCATTTTAGGATGCCCCACAGATGCTCAATAGGGTTTAGGTCTGGAGACATGCTTAGCCAGTCCATCACCTTTACCCTCAGCCTCTTTAGCAAAGCAGTAGTCATCTTGGAGGTGTGTTTTGGGTCATTGCCATGTTGGAATACTGCCCTGTGGTCCAGTCTCCGAAGGGAGGGGATCATGCTCAGCTCCAGTATGTCACAGTACATTCGTGGATCCCTCAATGCACTGTAGCTCCCCAGTGGTGGCAGCACTCATGCAGCCCCAGACCATGACACTCCCACCACCATGATTGACTGTAGGCAAGACACACTTTTCTTTGTACTCCTCACCTGGTTGCAGGCACACACGCTTGACACCATCTGAACCAAATACGTTTATCTTGGTCTCATCAGACCACATGACATGGCTCCAGTAATCCATATCCTAATGGGCCATACACACTATAAGATTTTCTGAAGACTTTTTCCTTTAGATTTACCCAAACCATATAATATGAGGTCAAACCTAAACACTTTCAATTTGTATGCAATCTGGAAGGCACTTGCACTACATAGAAAAGGTAAATCTGAAGGAAAAAGTCTTCAGAAAATCTAATAGTGTGTATGGCCCTTTAGTCTGTGTGTCTTTAGCAAACTGTTTGCGGGCTTTCTTGTGCATCATCTTTAGAAGAGGCTTCCTTCTGGGATGACAGTCATGCAGACCAAGTTAATGCAGTGTGCAGCGTATGGTGTGAGCACTGACAGGCTGACCCCCCACCCCTTCAAGCTCTTCAGCAATGCTAGCAGCACCCATATGTCTATTTCCCAAAGACAACCTCTGGATATTACCCTGAGCACGTGCACTCAACTTCTTTGGTCGACCATGGCGAGACCTGTTCTGAGTGGACCTGTCCTGTTAAACCGCTGGATGGTCTTGGCCACCGTGCTGCAGCTCAGTTTCAGGGTTTTGGCAATCTTCTTATAGCCTAGGCCATCTTTATGTAGAGCAACAATTCTTTTTTTCAGATCCTCAGAGAGTTCTTTGCCATAAGTTGCAATGTTGAACTTCCAGTGACCAGTATGAGAGAGTGAGAGCGATAACACCAAATTTAACACACCTGAAACCTTGTAACACTAATGAGTCACATGACACCGGGAGGGAAAATGGCTAATTGGGCCCAATTTTGACATTTTCACTTTGGGGTGTACTCACTTTTGTTGCCGGCGCTTTAGATATTAATGGCTGTGTGTTGAGTTATTCTGAGGGGACAGCAAATTTACACTGTTATATAAGCTGTACAATCACTACTTTACATTGTAGCAAAGTGTCATTTCTTCAGTGTTGTCACATGAAAAGATATAATAAAATATTTACAAAAATGTGAGCGGTGTACTCACTTTTGTGAGATACTGTATATATTTTAAATATTATCTAAAGTTTTTTGATGCTATGATCATCGTTCTTACAATTACTGGCAATTACGGACTCATATTTGCATATTTTTGGAATTTATTATTATTATGTTTATTTTTTATTTATCTTTTATTTGCTATTGGGCAAATGTATTTCATTATTATTTCTGAGTGTTAATTGTGTGATTTTGTAGTTGATATTCCCTTATTATTCACATTATTTTGACCAAATTGAATTGTTGTTTAATGACGCAGCCGCTGGTTGTTGTAGTCCTCAGGGCCGGCCTTTGGGTTGTGCGAGCTGTGCGGCCGCACAGGGCGCCATGGGCAACAAGGGCGCCGTGCGGCCATCACAGCTCGCAGATGATCAGGCCGCACAGCGGGAGGTAAGTGGCAACTGCGGCCTGGAGGTTCAGTGTGGGGGTCTCTGATGTAAGGGGGGCTCTGTGTGGGGGTCTCTGATGTATGGAGAGCTCTGTGTGGGGGGGGGGTCTCTGATGTAAGGGGGGCTCTGTGGGGGGAGTCTCTGATGTAAGGGGGGCTCTCTAATGTAAGGGGGTCTTTGATGTAAGGGGGGGCTCTGTGGGGATCTCTAATGTAAAGGGGTATTTGATGTAAGGGGGGCTCTGTGAGGTGTCTCTAATGCAAGGGGGGCTAAGTTATTAGTGATCATAAAAAAGTCAAATAAAGTGCAAGGAAATGTGCGGGGGGGGCGTCACGCGCGCGGTGGGGGGGGCGCCACAGGATTAGCTCGCACAGGACACCTGAACACCTAAGGCCGGCCCTGGTAGTCCTCCAGCTGCATAGCAAGCTTATTCTTTAAATAGCCAGCCAGCATATATTAAGCAAAGGCATCTTGCAGTGCATTCCTATGGGAAATAAATTTAGAAGAGACAAAGCCAAACCTGGCTGGCTAAACCATAGCGTTAAAAACCTTATTAGGGGAAAAAAATTGGCCTTCAGGAAATATAAATCAGAAGGCACAGTATTGGCTTTCGACCAATACAAGGAGGCAAATAAGAAGTGTAAACACGAAATCAAGATGGCTAAAATAGACTTTGAGAGACAAACAGCGGAGGATAGTAAAAAAAACCCAAAGAAATTCTTTAAGTATATCAACAGCAAAAAAACTAGGGCAGAGCATATTGCACACATAATTAACGATGATGGGAGGATGGTTACAGAAGACACTGAAAAAGCAACCATGCTGAATGCTTTTTTCTCGTCAGTCTTTACACAGGAAAAGGAGGGGTACACTGACCATGACTGTATGGTTAGTAGTAATACACAGGACTTGCCACTATGGCTAACAGAGGGTGAAATCAGGGAAAGGCTGGATAAACTTAACACAAACAAATCACCAGGCCCGGATGGCGTACATCCGAGAGTACTCAAGGAACTCAGTAAGGTTATAATCCAGACCACTGTTCCTGATCTTTGCGGACAGTATTAGGACAGGAGATGTACCAGGGGAGTGGAGGAAAGCTAACGTGATTCCGATATTCAAAAAGGGTCAGAGGCATATCCCGGGAAATTATAGGCCTGTCAGTCTGACATCAGTAGCATGTAAACTTCTGGAGGGGATGATAAGGGACTATATCGTAGAGTTTGCTAAGGACAACAGCATCATTAGTAGTAACCAGCACGGGTTTACAAATGGGCGTTCTTGTCAAACCAATCTCTTAACATTCTACGAGGAGGTGAGCTGTGAGCTAGATAGGGGCAGACCAGTGGATGTGGTGTACTTGGATTTCGCTAAGGCGTTCGATACAGTACCCCATAAGCGCTTAATTTATAAAATAAGGTCTGCAGGTATCGACGGCAGGGTTTGCTCTTGGATACGGAACTGGCTAAAAGGGCATGTCCAAAGGGTGGTAATAAACAGCGCATACTCAGACTGGTCTTAGGTAGTAAGCGGGGTCCCCCAAGGCTCAGTCCTAGGACCAACCTTGTTCAATTTATTCATAAACAGCATTGAGGACGGGATCTGTAGTTCAATATCAGTTTTTGCAGATGACACAAAATTAGGCAGGGCAATAACAGCACAGCATGAAGCAGATATCCTACAGAATGACCTGGACAAAATAACGGAGTGGGCAACGACTTGGCAAATGAGGTTTAACGTGGAGAAGTGTAAGGTTTTGCACTTGGGGACTAGCAACATAAAAGCACAATACACGTTAGGAGGGGAACCCCTGGGAGAATCAAAAATGGAGAAGGATCTGGGAGTATTGGTGGATGATAGACTAGGCAACAGCATGCAATGTCAAGCGGCAGCTGCCAAAGCCAGCAGAATATTAGCATGCATAAAGAAAGGGATGTATTCCAGAGATAAGACTATAATCCTTCCACTTTATAAAACTCTGGTCCGACCGCATCTGGATTATTCTGTCCAGTTCTGGTCACCAGTCCTCAGAAGGGATGTGTTGGAGCTAGAGAGGGTCCAGAGAAGGGCAACTAAACTAATTAGGGGATTGGAGGACCTTGATTATGAGGAGCGTCTGCAATCGCTTGATTTATTCTCCCTGGAGAAGAGACGCCTGAGGGGGGACATGATAGCAATTTTTAAATATCTCAATGGGGATCTAGGCTTAGAAGAAAAGCTGTTCAGTCGCAGGGATTGCATGAGGACTCGGGGGCATACAATGCAATTAGAGGAGAAGCGTTTTAACCTCAGGCAACGTGAGGGGTTCTTTACTGTTAGGGCTACAAGATTGTGGAATTCTCTACCACAAGAGGTGGTTTCTGCAGGTAATATGGTGGCTTTCAAAAGACTTCTAGACGTACATCTCAAGGATCAGAACATTCAGGGGTATGCGAGATGATTACAGCCACACACACCTACACAGGTTGAACTGGATGGACTATTGTCTTTATTCAACCTCACCTACTATGTAACTATGTAACTATGGTAATGCCCCTCTAGGCCTGTAGAAGGAGCCAATTGCTCCGAGCGTGTAGCCTTGCTTTCTGTTCTCATCTGATTCCTCTGATCCTTCCGGTGATGTCTCTTCCACCGTGCGTTCCACACTGGACAGCGTGGCATCCAGGGTCTTCCCCAGGTTCCTGAAGCAGCCATCGCCTTGCCCCAGCTATTAGAATGGATGACAGTGGTCCTGCAGGACGGGCTCAGGAGGACCTACATCCTTAGACAACAACTACAGATGAGCTATAACATTTTATGTTTCTTGTGTGGTCAGTCAGAGACTGCAGGCATACTACAGGAGATGGTCAGAGACCGCAGGCATACTACAAGAGATGGTCAGAGACCGCAGGCATACTACAAGAGATGGTCAGAGACCGAAAGCATACTACAGGAGATGGTCAGAGACCGCAGGCATACTACAGGAGATGGTCAGAGACCGAAGGCATACTACAGGAGATGGTCAGAGACTGCAGGCATACTACAGGAGATGGTCAGAGACCGAAGGCATACTACAGGAGATGGTCAGAGACCGAAGGCATACTACAGCAGATGGTCAGAGACCGCAGGCATACTACAGGAGATGGTCAGAGACCGCAGGCATACTACAGGAGATGGTCAGAGACTGCAGACATAGCACAGGAGATGGTCGGTGGCTGCAGACATGTAGCAGGAGATGGCCACACGCTGCAGACATGCTCCCACCTACAGCCCCCTTAAAAACTACTTCTGTCACATTTGATATTTTTTAGCAGTATTCATTTTTAAAGATCAGAAGAAAAAAAAAACATAAAAAGCAATGAATAACACAGAAAAAGTAAGATAGTATAAAAGAAATGAAGCAAACCTTGTAAGCACTTGAAGGCAGCCTAAATATATTTTTCCTTTAGGGCTCTTTCACACGGGCGGTCCGATCAGATCCGCCTGTCAGTTTTTTAGGCGGATCTGATCGGATCCTCCATGCAGCTCTATGGGGCAGCGGGTGTCAGTGGAGACACCTCCGCTGACACCCGCTGCCATCCGCATCCGATCCTGTGCTGAAATCTGGACGGATGGAAACCCTATTTTTCCATCCGTTCAGTAATCGGAGCGGAGCGGATCTGATGAGAGCGGACAAGCGGTCCGCTCTCATCCGATCCCCCATAGAGGGCAGCGGGTGCTGAGACACCTCCCTCTCCGCTCTGCTGTCATCCGCCCGGCCCAGCGGGGATCGCGGATCGATCCCCGCTGAGCAACACGGATCCGCCTACGGAGGCGGACCGTGTGAAAGAGCCCTTACTGACTTCAGTAAAAAACGTTCCTGATGAGGGCCTGCCCCTCCTCCCTCCTCCTCTATTGAGAAGAGTTCTTTAATGGCTTCAACTGCCTGTAATCAGCCTGTGAGTGGGGAGAGGGTGTTGAGTCACAGAATTACCTTTCCCATTCACAGTTACAGGCAGTGATAGCAATGAAAGGACTCTTCTCAATGGAGGAGAAGGGAGGAGAGGGTTTGCCCTTATTGGAAATATTTTCCATTGAATTCAGCCTGGAGCCCCAAAGCTATTAACCCAATGTGTACCTGAAGTTCAGAAGCAGGAAGAGGACAGACATCCCTGCAGTGAAGATTTCACCAGCATCCAGTAGCCTGACTTATGTGGGAGATTTTTCATTACAGGTTAAGGCCTATGAAGCCTGTATAGTGTGCATAGGCCATTTTTTACAACATCTTTAACTTCCAGGTGCTACATGCAGGCAGCCCATACATTTTTTTGTGTTACATTAATATAAGCAGCTGTGTCTGTGCAGCCATACGTCCCAATATACTGTAGACTGCCTGCATGCAGCACCTGGAAGTTACAGTGGTTGCAAAAAATAAAAAATAAAAGTTCAATTCACGCTATATGAGCATCATCCCCCTTGTGAACGAGGCTTAAGTTAGGTCTCTAACGCCAAAAATAGATTTTAGCTAAATTTCAGCTTTAAAAAAAAGTGTCTGGATTTACCCCTAATTGCTGCTGCAATGCATGGCAACTACCGAATACAGTGCATCCGGAAAGTATTCACAGAGTGCTTCACTTTTTCCACATTTTGTTGTGTTACAGCCTTATTCCAAAATGGATTAAATTCAGTATTTTCCTCAAAATTCTACAAACACTACCCCATAATGTACAAGTGTAAACTCTGCGCTATAGACAAAACTATGAATTGTGTGCAAAACTATACCGTATCAAAAGTGAATTGTATATCTAAAATATTGACTTCACTGCTGCCACCATGAACAAAACAATATATCATAATAAAAGTAACAGTTAAAAGGTAGCGCTGTGAAAACACATATATAAACACACAATATTTATATGATGTGCTACAAGGACATAAATATAAACACCCAGTGCTGATATAGTTTGTGAAAGCTCTAGATGTCGGGGTGTGGTTACATGGCGACCTAAGGAGACCCTGGGATGTGCAGCTGACATAGACAGTGGTGAGATAAGGAGTGGTTTACAAAGTCACTTATTACACGTGGAGTCAGTGGTGTGTTGGAAGTGGAAAGTATATAGGAGAATAAGGAGGAAAGTCACAAAATTTAACATCTAGAGCTTTCACAAGTTTTTAACACCAATATCAGCACTGGGTGTTTATATATATGTCTTTGTAGCAAATTATATAAATATTGTGTGTTTATATAGGTTTATGTTTTTTCACAGCGCTACCTTTAACCACTTGCCTACTGGGCACTTAAACCCCCTTCCTGCCCAGGCCAATTCTCAGCTTTCAGCGCTGTTGCATTTTGAATGTAAATTGCACGGTCATGCATCACTGTACCCAAATTAAATTTTTATAATTTTTTTCAAACAAATAGCGCTTTCTTTTGGGTGTATTTAATCACTACTGGGGTTTTTATTTTTTGCTGAACAAACAAAAAGGACAGAAAATTAAAAAACAAAAATAGTTTTTTATAGTTTGTTATAAAAATTTGCAAACAGATAATTTTTCTCCTTCATTCATGTGCGCTGATGAGGCGGTACTGATGCGCTCTGATAGGCACTGATAGGCTGCACTGACGGGCACTGATAGGCGAGACTGATGGGCACTTATGAGGTGGCACTAATGGGCACTGATATGGCGGCACTGATGGGTGGCACCAATGGGCACTGAAGGGCAATGGTAGGTGGCACTAAAGGGCAATAATAGGCAGCACTCATGCGCACTAATAAGTGGCACTGATGGGTGGCACTGATGGGCAATGATAGGCACTGGTAGGTGACACTTATGGGCAGCACTCATGATGTGGCACTGATTGGCACTGATAGGTGGCACTGGTGGGCACTGGTAGGTGGCACTGATGGGCACTGATAGATGTCACTGGTGGGTACAGATGCCCCTTTTCTCTTCAGGACCGATGTCCCTCTGACAGCAGCGGCGATCGTCTTTTTTTTCCCTCACACTGACAGCGTGAGGAGAAAAAAACAGCTGATCACTGCCTGCTGTTTACATCACATGATCAGCTGTCATTGGCTGACAGCTTATCACATGGTAAGAGGCCGGGACCGACCCCTTACTCCGATATGTGATCAGCTGAGTCTCTTGGATTCGCTGATCACAGAGCAAGCTGCACATGCTCCACAGGCAGCGCATAGGCAGCTCATGCACGGGAGGACGTACATGGACGCCCTCTCTGCAATTAAGGTCTGCGCTGTAACCGACTTTTAGTTAGAGTGTTACACTGTTACTTTTATTTTGGAATACCGCATAATGACAACATGAAAGAAGTTTGTTTGAAATCTTTGCAAATTTATTAAAAATAAAAAACGACTTATGTACATAAGTATTCACAGTCTTTGCTCGATACTTTGTTGAAGCACCTTTGGCAATAATTACAACCTAAGGTCTTTTTGAGTATGATTTCACAAACTTGGCACGTCTATTTTTGGGCAGTTTCTCCCATTCTTATTTGCAGGACCTCTCAAGCACCATGAGGTTGCATGGGGAGAGTTGGTGCACAGCCATTTTCAGATCTCTCCAGAGATGTTCAATTGGGTTCAAGTCTGGGCTGTTGCTGGGCCACTCAAGGACATTGTCCCAAAGCCACTCCTTTGTTATCTAAGCTGTGTGCTTAGGGCCATTGTCTTGTTGGACGATGAACCTTCGCCCTAGTCTGAGGTTCAGAGAGCTCTGAAACAGGTTTTCATCAAGGATCTCTGTACATTGCTGCATTTATCTTTCCCTTGATCTTGACTAGTTTCCCAGTTTCTGTGACTGAAAAACATCCCCACAGCATGGTGCTGCCAGCCTGCCACCACCATGCTTCACTGTAGGGATGGTATTGGCCAGGTGACGAGCAGTGCCTAGTTTCCTCCAGACATGACGCCTGCCATTCAGGCCAAAGAGTTGAATTTTTGTTTCATCAGACCAGAGAATTTTGTTTCTCATGGTCTGAAAGTCCTTCAGCTGCCTTTAGGCAAACTCCAGATGGGCTGCCATGTGCCTTTACCTGAGGAGTGGCTTCCGTCTGGCCACTATACCATACATGCCTGATTGGTGGAGTGCTGCAGAGATGGTTGTTCTTCTGGAAGGTTCTCCTCTCTCCACAGAGAAACGCTGGAGCTCTGTCAGAGTGACCATTGGGTTCTTGGTCACCTCCCTAACTAAGGCTCTTATCCCCCGATTGGTTTGGCCAGGCGGGCCCCTTCTAGAAAGAGTCCTAGTGGTTCCAGGCAAAAATTTAAACAAACTTGTTTCACATTGTCATTATGGGGTATTGTTTGTAAAACTTTTTGGAAAATACTGAATTTAATCCATTTGGAATATTAGAAAAACAACAAATCTGGAAAAAGTGAAGCGCTGTGAATACTTTCTAGATTCACTGTAAAAGTGTAGTGTGAGGCTGGGTTCACATATATGGAGATTGGATGCAGGTTTTCCTGCATCCAATTCGCATGACAGGAGAGCGTGACCGGCTGTCAGTGGAGAAGGCCCTGTGCATCTTTGGGTCCGGATCAGGTGTGAATTCAGGCAAAAATGTGGACTTGAATCGCACCTGAACTGATGAACAGACACACACTGGACCCCAGACACATATGTGAACCCGGCCTCAGGTGCAGAGGTGAATGGCAGGAAGTGCACACAGAGTAGGATTTTTAGGCAGATCATGTGACAAGATTGATGGAACAGGAGGGTTTTATCCTGCTGGAAAAGTACAGCATTGCTCACAGATGTTAGCTTTAGCCAAGGTGTAGCAACACTGCCACCTATTGATTACTTATAGGCATTGCAGGCTTTTTTTGCTCGCTTTTTGCTGATTCTTTGTGAAGTTGAAAACTGTTCCACAGCACTCCACACCTCACATTTGGTCCACAAAGTCCACCTTTCACAGTGATGGGTCAATAAGGAGTTACAGGAGGAGCTGAAGTAGATATACAGTGAGGCAGACAATAGACATTGTACTACAATGTGGATTGCGGTTACTCCGCTGCTCACACTGGAGTGCGCTGAAGTGGGAGTCCATGCATTTCATAGGCACGGAGAGAAAAATATATTTTAAGTCAACTTTCAGGGGTGCGGGACTATAATGAGATCTTACAGCCTCCAATGGCCTCTGCTGTCTAAATAATACTCAGAAACTCTTGTGTTTAAGGCTCCATTCACACTACCGCGGCACGACTTGTGCATGACTTTGGGGGCGACCTGTGAAGTCCCGTGCACCGCGACTTTGGCGCGACTTGCACGGACTTCATATAATGAATGTCTATGCAAGTCGCTCCGAGGTCGCCCCGAAGTAGTACAGGACCCTTTTTCTAAGTCGGAGCGACTTGTGTCGCTCCTATTAGAACGGATCCTGTAGCACTGCATGGACCACGAGGGACCGCGACTTGTCAGGCTGACAAGTCGCCTGACAAGTCGCGGTAGTGTGAATGGAGCCTTAAGGTTCATTTACCAGGTACTACAGTTGTTTGTGTACAGCCGCCAGTACAAATCAATGGCTGGCTGTAGGTACTCAGGTATATCCAAGTAGGGTACCCAAGTAGGTATATCCAAGTAGGTACTGAGGTATATCCAATATACTCTGGCATATCCAAGCGTTTACATGCGTCCAGGAACAGATGAACAGGCCTGGATATAAACTGTCTGCTTCCAGGGGAACACATCCTTTAGTGCAAATAGGTAAACATTTGGGTGTGTGGTTACCTGTGTACAGCCTCAGCCAGTCATTGGTTTGTACAGACTGCTATAGATGAACACCAGCGACTCCACTCATTTCGGTGTATGGTTCTCTGTGGCTGTGTGACTGAGCGTGTGAGAAGGCCACTGGGTTGGAAAATTTGCTGCATTTTCATCATGGCTGACACAATGCACTGTTGCAAATTTCAAGTAATTACCTTCTGTTCATGGCAGGTATGAACATTTCCTGGAGTTGCAGATAAAGATGCAACAACCCCCTGAGCAGTACTAACCACATAAATATAGGGGAATGTAACCAAACTAAGGTCAAATATTAACTGGATATTTAGGGCAATACAAAACCAAAAAACTAGAAATTGTTCTTGTTAAAGAGGTTGTAAACTCACTTTTTTTACATTTACCTATAGGTAAGCCTATATAAGGCTTACCTATAGGTGCTATAAATATCTTCTAAACATGTACCGTTTAGGAAATATTTACAATGCATGCAGCCGATGACGTCATCGGCGCATGCACTCTGAAGGAACGGCCACCCGTGCCGTTCCTCCAGAACCCTATGCCGTGACCGGCGGGTCCCGCACGCATGCGCGGGAGTGATGTAATCGCGCCTCCGGCCAATCAGATGGCCGGAAGGACGCGAACAAGGAAGCAGGGCGGCCGGACATGTCGGCCGCCCTGTTGCTAAGCGGGCGACACTGCAGGGCTTAGTTTTTAGGTAAGTATTTCATAATGAGCTAGTATGTGATGCATACTAGCTCATTATGCCTTTGTCTTTACAGGTTTTTTTTTTTCTCGTTTTTTTTTTTTTCTCGTTTTTTTCCCCTGCATTTACTTCCTCTTTAACTCATTATTAAAGTGGCGTGGCTGCAAAATTTAAACTTTCTTTTTTTTTTTTTTTTACAACAAAGTTAAGCAAAAAGCTCAATTTGCAAATTAATTTAAATGATTAACAATAATGAATGGATACACAAAAAAACTTTTGAACATTAGAACTTATAAAAAGAAGTTTGTATCCTAATATTACAGAAATTTCATAAATGTATTAGACATTTGTGGATTACATGTGAACAACAAAAAGCCCTGAAGAAGCGGGATATAGATACCGTGAAACATGTTGGCATTTCCTGCATGATTCAATGTTTTACGACATTTCATTCTTTTTCATCTAGAATATATTATGGGTTATCTATGGCCCTTGTTTTTTCTATGTTTATGTACACAATATTGGTATTAATAAATGCTTTTTTTTAAAACCTACTTTATCTATGCGATATTGGACAGTTGGTCTTTGGGAGACACCATCTAAAAAGCCCATACTATTTTCAGGGTTACATAGAACTTATAAAAATGTGTCCAGAAAAACAGAAAGAGGAAAGGTTTAGTTGGGACTAATTTTATAACTAGGGGTTATTTAAAAGGTAAAAGAATAAAACTTAAACCTTTTTATTTTTCACCAGCAACTCCTCAACACAGATTAGTTGCTTTTAGTTTGTGTGAAATTTTCAAGAAACAGCTCTTATTGGTCTTTATAGCTACAATAGAAGAAATCTGCTTTGATAAGCTGAGCAGAACCTTCTCCAGCTCAGACCTGCAGATTACACAGGTAGGATGCCAACTTCTCCCTGTGCAATTAGTGGAGCTCTGCTGTCACTATGACAGCCGCTTTGTGATTTCTTTGTTAGGAGGGGTATCAATGCTCCTAATACAGCGCCGGGGCGGCTGCTGTAATGGGGGGTCTGTTGATTATATTTGAAGAGCAGATCTCCCTGTGTAATCTGAGGACCTTGCTGTCACTTTGACAGCTTAGTCTTGCACAGTGCAGGAGACTGCCAGACAATGTGGAGGCTCAAAAACCCCCTAGCATGGCACTTGATGTGAATTCCTCTCTGCCTACTCCATTCTCCAACTAATGCAAAAGCTACCCTAGTCAAACTAGTCAAATGGTTATGTCATCAGCAGGGCCGGTGATAGGGGTGGGACCACCAGTCCTCCTGTAGGGGGCCCTGGCATACAGGGGGGATTTTAGTCAGGGACAGACTGGCAACTTTTGGCTTGGGGCAAGTACAAACCAGAGGCCCATGGTGCAGCGACTCGGCACCCCTCCCACTTTCCCTCTCACTCCCCCCTCCCACTCTCCCAATCCTCCTCCTGACCCCCATTCCAAGCTGAAGCCCTGCTCCAGATACTCTTTACTTACTGGCTGAATCCAGGTTCCCGACGTGGCCAGCAGGGGGCGGTGGGGGGGGGGGGGGCTGGGACAGCTCAGTTGGGGCAGGCTGAGGCAGAAGAGTCTCCAGTGTGGCATGGAACCAGCCTCTGCTTAGACACAGTTTACACCATTCATGCTGGGGGTGGGGGGAGGCCTGCGCTCTATCCTTGTCTTCAACCCGCACTATCCTTGTCTTCAACCCGCACAGAGACTTTTTACTTCACTTCACCAGGAATCCTTCAGGCATGTCTGTGGCAGAAGCAGGGCAGCCTTTTTACGGGACATCAGAGCGGCCTAGGGGGCAATTGCCCCCCTGCCCCTGGCCCAGTTCTCCTGATTTTAGTGTATTTATAGTGAAACTATTGTCTTGATGAATTCGGGGGGGGGGGGCTGCCAGGTAAGCTGTACGGGGCCCTGTGATTTCTAACAGCAGCCCTGGTCATCTGCATCCAGAAGTATAATGCAATGTCATGATCATTGTAGCTGGCCTTGTCTAGGTGTGACACAGGACACCATGTTACAGGGAACACCCACTGTTTTTACATTTTTTTAACCATTTCATAAAATAAATGATAAACTAGGACACAGATACCTAGTTTGACTTTTAAGGTGCTGAAAATGATGTCTTTAAAAACCATCAATATGATAAAATAAAATGTTATCATTATTTTTTTTTTTTTATCCAATACTGTGACAATGCTCCTTCAAGCACCAATATAAGGAGACCTATCCAGTACCCCAAATGGAGGAGGTAGAGTCACCTGGGCCAGTCTCTGTCCTCTTATGTTGCTGCTTGGAGGACCATTGGTAAAGCATTTGAATAGCTGTGAAACAAGAAAAGGCTGCTTGCCTTCCACCTTGTAAATTCATGTTAATGGACTTCTGGAAGATTTTAGATACTCATTTGGGATAGTATCGGTGGTAATTAAGAGGGATAGTCATGTTTTTATTTACAGTGCTTCTGTATCTGACTTTTTTTTTTTTTTTTTAATAAATTAGGAACTGTTTTAACATATGAATTTTAAATATTTATTGTATAAATAAAAAAATATATTTTATCATATTGGTGACTTTAAAATATATAGTTTTTTTTTTTTTTAGCACCTTAAAAGTCCTGGTAGATGTGTATGACATTATTTTGAATTATGGACCATAGAGTAAAACCTATCTATCAGCCCAGACTTTGCTATTGTAGTTATAAAAATGAATTATAACAGACATACAGTTACATCTCATAAAATTAGAATATCATCAAAAAGTTGATTTATTTCAGTAATTCAACTCAAAAAGCAAAACTCATATGTTTTATATAGATACAGAGTTATACAGTATATGTCAAGCATTTCTTTTCATTTTGATGATTATGGCTTACAGCTAGTGAAAACCCAAAATTCAGTATCTCAGAAAATTAGAATATTACATGGGACCAATAAAAAGGATTTTTTTTTACAGAATACACATGTCCCTGTACAGTATAGTATGCACTCAATACTTGGTCGGTGCTCTTTTTGCAAGAAATACTGTATTAATGCGGTGTAGAATGGAGGCGATCAGCCTGTGGCACTGCTGAGGTGTTATGGAAGCCCAGGTTGCTTTTATAGCGGTCTTCAGCTCATCTGCATTGTTGGGCCTGGTGTCTCATCTTCCTCTAGACAATACCCCACAGATTCCCTATGGGAATTAGATCAGATGAGTTTGCTGGCCAATAAAGCACAATAATAACATGATCATTAAACCAGGTATTGGTACTTTTGGCAGTGTGGGCAGGTGCCAAGTCCTGCTGGAAAATGAAATTCAGCATCTCCATGAAGCTGGTCAGCAGAGGGAAGCATGAAGTGATCTAGAATTTCCTGGTAGAGTTCTGCGCTGCATTTCCCGGTAGAGTTCTGCGATAAAACACCAGCAGATGACATGGCTCCCGAAATCATCGCTGACTGTGGAAACTTCACACTGGACCTCAAGCAACTTGGATTCTGTGCCTCTCCACTCCTCCTCCAGACTCTGGAATGTTGATTTCCAAATGAAATGCAAAATTTTCCACAGTCCGTGATGATTTGGGGAGCCATGTCATCTGCTGGTGTTGGTCCACTGTGCTTTTATCAAGTCCAAAGTCAGTGCAGCCCTCTACCAGGAAATTCTAGAGCACTTCCTGCTTCCCTCTGCTGACCAGCTTTATGGAGATGCTGATTTCATTTTCCAGCAGGACTTGGCAGTTGGCACCTGCCCACACTACCAAAAGTACCAATACCTGGTTTAATGATCATGGTATCACTATGCTTGATTGGCCAGCAAACTAGAGAATCTATGGGGTATTGTCAAGAGGAAGATGAGAGACAGAAGACCCAACAATGCAAGCAAGCTGAAGGTCGTTATCAAAGCAACCTGGGCTTCCATAACACCTCAGCAGTGCCACAGGCTATATAAAACAAGAAAGAGCTGCACTTGGAACAATCAATTCAATAAAAGCGAATAAAAAAGATATATTTAAAAAACTAAGACAACAGCAGCTGCACAAATGTCAGGATATAAACATACACAATATACAAAATAATAGGTGCAGCGCTAGAGAACAAGCATATAAAAGTTCCAAAAAATCTGTGTGTAGTCCTATTTGGTTTAAATCAGCAAATGTCTGTGATTCCAAGATGTTATTGCTGGGTTAAACATATCACCACCACCAGATGTCACCAAACACACTGACCTTTACCGTCAGGCTGATAAGACTGCACCAGATAAATAATCTCCACGCTGGTTCATCCAAACTTAACCACAGATCTCCATAAGTTCTCAGGAACATGAATGGCAGATGAGTCACAGATCCTCACATGGGCCCAAAAATAGTGAAAAGGCTCATAGTACAGTAAGTTAAATTAAAGTAGTGCTTTATTAAATCATAAAATACACTCACATTCTATCAGGGTGGCTTCAGCGAATAAACAGTGTGGGTTATTTCCTTCCAAGAAGATGGCCGCTGCGTCCTCCAGGGCAATGACGTCACACACTCCGTAGCCCGTCCGACGCGGCGATTCGTCAACGATGATGTCGTCAGGGGGCGCTGATCGCCTCCATGCCACGCCACACTGATGCAGTAATTCATGCAAAAGGAGCCCCAACCAAGTACTGAGTGCATACTATACTGTACATGGACATACTTTTCGGTAAGCCAACATTTCTGTATTAAATGTCCTTTTTTTATCGGTCTTATGTAATATTCCAATTTTCTGAGATACTGAATCTTGGGTTTTCTCTAGCTGTAAGCCATATTCATAAAAAATCAAAAGAAAGAAATGCTTGAAATATAATACTCTGTGTAATGATTCTATATAATATATGAGTTTCACTTTTTGAAATGAATTGTAATGAATTACTGGAATAAATTAACTTTTTGATGATATTCTAATTTTTTGAGATGCACCTGTATACTGCCTCACCTAGCTTTGGGAAGGCAATCTCTGTTACAACTTTCTCATCAGTGGGAGTAAGGAAGTACATTTGAATGGGCTTGCAGTGGGAATTAAAAAGCCAACAACATAAAGTTCACATGTACACATACTGCCTAACATTGCAGGACGGGGAATGTTTTTCTAGAAAAATGGAACCCAGGCTGCAGTAATAGCCTGACAGAGGTTCTGTCTTTTCATAGGAAGGAAGGAAGGAAGGAAGGAAGGAAGGAAGGAAGGAAGGAAGACAAAACAATATTCAGTTTATCCCCTGACCACTAATACTAACCTTAACCTCTAAAATCTTGCAATGACCTTAACATGCATGCACTAAAAGTATCAACATTAAATCCATACAATACCATGCCACACTCTACTTGCTGCTACCTCTATGTGCATCAGTTTCATGATAAGGATATGGGAGGCTGTGAAAGGGTTGTGCAGCTGCCTCTTATGATCACTGATCACAGAAAGAAAAAGCAAGAATTGTTGTGTGTGGGTTTGGGAAGTGTTATAATAAAAACTGCAGATGGTGTCTTTACCTATGGCTGACATTGTACATTCAACACTGAAAACTGATGCATGTTAAGTGCTTTATCATTTAACCACAAGGTGGCACTAGTGTTAAGAACCACAAGGAACAAGCTGTTATGGTTAGCCAATCCATACCCTTGACCTAGGATGGCCGCAGTTACCTGTTTAAGGAAAGAGTTATTTATGTAGCATATAACCTTATACTTCATAAACACTGCCATAAAATGTCAGGAGGGTGCTTTTCACAGTCTGCATTTTTTTTTAATGAGGGATATTGCTTACATACATATTTATGTTAAGTGTGTTACAGCGTAAATTAATCATCCCATATGCATCAAATACATGTATATTTTATTTACAAACTATGAAAGTCTGAGTGGATAAATATATATATATATATATATATATATATATATATATATATATATATATATATATATATACATACAGTATATATCTATATTTTTTTTTTATTAAAGGAAAGTAGGCTGATGACTTTACAAGGGAAATTTCCCTTTGCAAAGGAATTTCCCATACTTTATTGAATGAGGCGAAGCTTTGATGACTTTCATCATCCAATAGAATGCAAGCAAAATCCCTGGCAATTAGTGAGCCACTTTCTAAAACTCTTGCAAACTTACAGGGACATACAGTAGATGTTCCTTTTCTTTTTACTGCATAACTTAGCAGGTAAGAAAGGAAAATAATCAGTTCCTTCAGAAAAAAGAAAAGTGTGAAAATGAATAAAATAAGCTAAAAATGTACAGTTGGGATGCATTCAGATGGCCACACAGCAGCGGCCGGGGGCTACCACTGACTGGATTTAGTACAGTGTGTGGGCCCAGCATCAGCTGTCAGCAGTAGTGGTCAGCAGTAGCGGCCAGCACTGCCACTGTTCACATGTAACCAATCATTTGAGCAGTTATATGCTAATGAAGGCTCCACCGACCAACTGTGGATGTGTGTGTCCAGGATTGGCGTTCTTGCAGAGTTTTGACCACACATAAACTGGTGTTGCTGCATCCAGAGGTGGAGCTGCCTCTGAATGCAGAAAACTACACTATATTATCAAAAGTATTGGGACACCTGCCTTTACACGCACATGAACTTTAATGGCATCCCAGTCTTAGTCTGTAGGGTTCAATATTGAGTCGGCCCGCCCTTTGCATCTATAACAGCTTCAACTCTTCTAGGAAGGGTGTCCACAAGGTTTAGGAGTGTGTCTATGGGAATATTGACCATTCTTCCAGAAGCTTATTTGTGAGGTCAGACACTGATGTTTGATGAGAAGGCCTGGCTCGCAGTCTCTTCTCTAATTCATCCCAAAGGTGTTCTATCAGGTTGAGGTCAGGACTCTGTGCAGGTCAGTCAAGTTTCTCCACCCCAAACTCGCTCATCCATGTCTTTATGGACCTTTTCTTTTTCAAGTCCAAATCATTTGGTGGAGGGGGGATTATGGTGTCGGGTTGTTTTTCAGGGGTTGGGGTTGGCCCCTTAATTCCAGTGAAGGGAACTCCTAAGGCACCATTTTTGGACAATTTCATGCTCCCAACTTTGTGGAAATAGTTTAGGGGTGGCCCTTTCCTGTTCCAAAATGACTGCGCACCAGTGCACACAGCAAAGCAAGCATGAAAATCAGAGATTTTATTAACTCTATCTATACACCCCCCCCCCTCTCAAAAAAAGTTTCGGCTGGAGTGTCAGAAAGAAGTATTTCTTTGTGGTTATTTTGTGAGAGTGTATAAAGCAATTGGGTATAAGGTCTGCATTGCACATGCTAACTTCCACTTTACTGTAAATGGTACAATTTGCTTTTGTCATTTTTCTTTTATATGACTCATTGCTTAACAAACCACAATGTTTACGTGACACCAGCTACAGTAAAGAAAGCAAAGAAAGGAAACTGAAAACTAAACGAGTAAATAACCAACACGAAAAAGTCCCTCTTTTTTCCCGAGTAGCATGTAAAGAAAAAACAAGAGACATTCCTAAGATAAGAGGTGTGTGCTCAGCTGACTGCCCCATAAATAATGCTAAGTCACCAGAGGCTGAGGCCCTGAGACTAAGACATAGACACACATTGACTGGGACAACGTGATCATTTTTTTTTTTTTTAATTAATGCTTAGAATGCTTCCCTGTGCCCACCCTACTATTACCCATCCACAGCATTTTACATTACAAAAATCATCTTTCAATAGATGTTTTCCACTCATCTGAATCCATTGTCTTTGTCCCTTGCTGGCTATTCTTTTGGGAATGCAGACCAGTAATCACCCACTTGAGTCCCAACCTGCTGCCAACTGCTCTTGATGCTGCCCCTTGCCATAGCATCATCATGCCTCTGGAATCTTCTGGCACCTATTATTGGTCAGCCAACAAAAAGTGTCAACATCACCAATGAAACCCCAAGAAAGACCCTCAACTCTGCCATGGCAAAAAGAGAAGACACGGGGACCCAGTGCCTTAGGTGACCACTGAATTAAGGGGAATTCAGTGTAGTTCTTTTTTACATTAGTAAAGTAATTAGCTAATGGGGGTGGGGTGAGCTTGGTTGGATGACTTTTCTCCTAAATGTCACCCAAGTCCCCTTTCTGTTTGTAAGTGTGGTATCAGATGACTTCAATGTAAGCCGCTGAGGATGGAAATATGGTAGCTGAATGTCGATTATGTTTTTTTTTAAGGTGCAGGCTACAGAGCTTGACTACCCCCAACATGAGATAAAGGGGAGTATACTGTGAGAGGGGTTATGTTATTGCTAGTGAAGGAGTTAGTATTAATTAAGTTAATTAATAAAGATAATTAAGTTAATTTTAGGGACAGGGCTTGGGGGCTGTTATCACCCTCTAGGTCAGGGGTGGGGAACCTTTTTTCTGCCAAGGGCCATTTGGGTATTTATAAAATCATTCGGGGGCCGTACAAAATTATCAACTTAAAAATGTGCCTGTTATATTTGGTCAAACATTTAACTAACTCACCCCTAATGCGATGGCTGCAACTGCTTCTCTTTGGTGAGGTGTGTGATGTTAGCTGGTATTGATGATGTTGCTACTCGCAACTGGTTTTCCAGGTTTGAGTCGGTTAGTCTGGAGCGCAGTTGACTCTTTGTGGTGGTAAGTTCTGAAAAGAACTGCTGGCGGGTACTGCTGGTGGGTATAGCTGGCTGGTACTGCTCGTGGGTACAGCTGGCTGGTACTGCTGGCTCTGGCTGGTACTGCTGTGTGTGCTGCTGGCAGGAAATGCTGGCTAGCAGCGGGGGGCCGCGCTGGAGGAAGAGGCGATGTTTCCAGTATTGGTCACTTCGCCTGTGACTCACTCAGACTGTCAGATCAGAGCCGAAACTATACAGGAAAAATCGGCTCCTTTCTGACAGATCAGCTGAGAGACACAGACTCAGCTGCATGGGGGGCCGGACCAAATGACATTGAGGGCCGACCCCTAACCATAGGTTCCCCACCCCTGCTCTAGGTCTAGGAGGTCATACAGGACCTGATCTTCACAAGAACAGAGGAGCATTGTTGCCAAAAGTTGGGTTGTTGATAGCTAACCATAAACTTTAGTTGCTCCTTTGTTATGGTCCCGTCACAGGTTTGTCTTAGGATACTAGCAGAGATGTATAGTAACTAAGTAGAACTACTTCACTACTGTACTTAAGTACTGAAAGGCGGTATCTGTACTTTACTAGAGTAGAATTTTCTTCTCCTACTTCTACTTTTACTTCACTACCTTTTTTCAATGATTTCAATACTTCTACTCCGATATTTTTTTTTTTGTGCTGCATAGTTACTCGTTACAATTATAAAAATTACCACTGCCAGAACAGTAGGTGGCAGGTTTCATGAAGCTCAAAACATGTGTATTATCAGCGCATACAAAAATAAAAGCTACTGTATGTATAAATAAAAGCTGCATTTGAAATAAAAAAAAAAACAATATGATGTTCAAACTTTTGACTTCTTTCTTTAATAACTACATAACACAGTACTTGTACTTTTACTTTCAGTACTTGAGTAGCAATTTTTTTTTCAAAACTACTGGTACTTTTACTTTCAGTACTTGAGTAGCAAAATTTTTTAAAAAAACTACTTGCAATACTTAAGTACAAAAAATGTTGAATACTTTAGTACTTCTACTCAAGTCACTTTTTGATCGAGCACTTGTACTTTTACTCAAGTATGGGTTTCGAGTACTTTATACAACTCTGGATACTAGACAGCAGTGACACGCATGGTATAGACCAGTTTGAAGTTATCTTTGTAAGTTTTGATATGGATATAAAAAATATAATATATTGTAAGAGATTAAAAAAAGTTTAAAAAATATTATATAAGAAATGAATGATTAGTTTGATATTGTTTAAACCAATGGCCATCATCTAAAATGCAGCCCCTGACATCCCCAGGATGCTACATATTTGAGAATATGAAATGTTACAGAATATTGTGAAAGACTGCTGATATATTACAGGCAATGGTCCAATGGTGTGGACACACTACAGGTTTGGTTGGAGTACCAAGATATACTGCAGGAGACAACTAAAGACTGGTGACATGTTACATAAGACTGCTAGAAATCATTTCCATTATAGCACCTTTATAATCCATGCTCACGCATCAATTACCAGCTGCCGGGGATTGAAAGCCGCACAATAGGGTTTGAAGGTTCGCATATGGCCTTTTAATGGGCACCAAGGGTTTTAAGAGTCTGTAGAGATTTACTGTTATTGTTCTTTAACCACTTAAGGACCAGGCCTACAAGTTAACAAGTTTACAAGTTAACATCAGTATTTTTTGCTAGAAAATTACTTAGAACCCCCAAGCATTATATATATTTTTTTAGCAGAGACCCTAGAGAATAAAATGGAGATCATTGCAATACTTTATGTCACACCGTATTTGCGCAGTGGTGTCATTTTTTTGGAAAAAATACCCTTTTTAAATTTAAAAAATAAGAAAATAGTAAAGTTAGCCCAATTTTTTCTATAATGTAAAAGATAATGTTATGCCGCGTACATAGATACCCAACATGTCATGCCTCAAAATGACGCACTCTTGTGGAATGGTGACTACATTGGTACGTTTGGCCATGTTTTAAAAATGTCTGCAGGTTACCAGTTTAGAGTTATGCTGGCCATACACTAGCCGAAAAATCGTTCAAAAATCTGTCATTTGGTCCGTTCGTTTGTTTTTCGTCCAGTTAATGGGCACATATAGAAAATCGGTTTTAACTTATTAGAGCCCAAAAAATTGAAGGAACAGTTTTGAAAATTCTGCCGAACGAACGATAAATTGAAAGGTTAATGTGTTTCTCGCCCAAACTGTTTGCACTGGGCATATGTGACAAACTGAATGAAAAACTGATTCATTTATATCCATTGAACGATTTCTCGTTCAAATTTCGCTCATTACATGATGGCACGATCGTTTGCTCTCACAGCCAATTTTTTTGTTTTTCGAAAATTAGTTTGAACGATTTTACAGAGGAGGTCTATGGCTTGAATTATTGCTCTCACTCTAAAGATTGTGGCGATACCTCACATGTGTGGTTTGAACACCGTTTACATAAGTGGGAGTGACTTGCGTATGCGTTCGCTTCTGAGGGATGGGGCGCTTTAATTGTTTTTTTCTTATTTATTTTACCTTTTATTTTTACACTGTCCCTTTAAAAAAATGTTTTTGATCACTTTTATTCCTATAACAAGGAATATAAACATCCCTTGTAATAGAAATAAACAGAACAGGACCTATTTAATATGAGATCTGGGGTCAAAAAGACATCAGATCTCACATCTACACTTAAAAGCAAAAAAATATATATATATATATACTTTTTTTTTCAGCATTATCCTGCTCCGGTCCTCAAAGGCCATAGAGTTAGGGGCCATCTTGCCCTCACCTGAAAGGACCGAATCGTTTTCCCCACTACCAACAGCTTGGTAAGCTGGGTAAATGACTGGGATGCATTGGGAGGGGGCACCTCTCCCACCGCCAATAAAAGGGATCCCGCCGCTGGGACCACTTTTATGTGAAAGAGAACCGCCTGCCCTATAAGAAAATACCAGGGTTATGGCAGCTATAACTTCAAAGTAGCGACATAAAACTGCGGCGGGTGGTCCGGAAGTGGCTAAGAAAATGACTTTGATCATTAACATAGTTTGAATAAAATAAAGCCTATATGTTCCACTCAATAATTCTAACTACACTATGGGGGAGATTTACTAAAACTGGTGCACAAAGAATTTGGTAAAGCAGTGCATAGTAACCAATCAACTTCTAGGTTTTACTGTCAAAGCTTAATTGAACAAGCTAAAGTTAGAAGCTTATTGGTTACTATGCACAGCTGCACCAGATTCTGTGTGCACTAGTTTTAGTAAATCTCCCTACTATGTATCCACTGTATGATATTAATATGTATATTCTATATTTATGATGAATTTAAAGTGGAAGTAAACTCCCTTGGATGATTTTCATTTTTACCTATAGGAAAGCCTATAATAAGGCTTACCTATGGGTACAGTAAATATCTCCCAAGTGTGCACCGTTACTTTAGAAGCAACCAGTGATGTCACAGGTATGTCACAGGTGCATGCGCACCTGTGGCATTCCTTCAGAGCCCTGTGCCGTAAACAGTGACTCCCACACGCATGGGGGAGTGACGTCATCGCGGCTTGGCCATTCATACCGCCAAAGCCTGCAAACCCAGAAGGAAGACCAGGTCAAGATGAAAGCGCCTACAGCCTACTGGTGGGCTTCATTTTCGGGTAGGTTTGTCATAATGTGCTAGTATGTGAAGTATACTAGCGCATTATGACAAACTGCCCGGGCCCAATTTTGTTTTTTTTGCTGCGGTTTACTACTGCTTCATTATGTCAGAAAATGAGTGATTAAAGCATGTTTCAGTCAAAGAAGGGTGAAGAAACAATTTGTGTGGTATAGAAACATTGTACCACAAATAATTTTAATTTAGAAATAGATATAATACATATTTTATTCAAAGTACTGAAAAAGTCTCAGAGCCTGTGTTTGAGTTACAGATTTATTTGAAATCCATACAAAGACAGAACATGCAAACTTCATGTCCAATAAATGAATTGTTGACATGAAATGTTATTACTTGATATCACTACTGTAAGTCCCGGTTCACACTACCGCGACTTGTCAGGCGACCTGTCAGCCTGACAAGTCGCGGTCCATTCAGTGCTATGGGAACCGTTCTAATAGGAGCGTCGCTCCGACTTAGAAAATAGTTCCTGTACTACTTTTGACAGAAGTTGGAGCGACTTGCATTGACTTCAATTATGTGAAGTCCGTGCAAGTCACGCCAAAGTCGCGGTGCACGGCGACTTCACTAGTCGCCCCCGAAGTCGGATCGCCATAGTGTGAACCGACACTAAAATAGAAATTATGGGTAGCATACTAATACTGTTACAAAAAAATGTCTGTAATTTTTAGGCCTCGTGCACACAGGCAGTTTGGCCCATCAATGTCCAAATGAAATCCTAGCATTTTGGAAGAGCAGAAGGCACAGTTACAGCAGCCTGTTATAATGTATAACAGGCAAAAATATGCGCAGACTGGATGCTGTACTGAGTTGTTCCTGCATTTAAGGCCACATATCTCAGGAATTCTGCATTCAGGGTATATGTCGTTAAACCGCTATAGCACTCAGTACAATGTCCGAAAATGGCACTTGATGCTTTTGGACCTAAACTCCCATGTGCATGTAAGCTTATGGTTTGGCAACTGTACCACACAGGTGTGCTAAACAAAGTGACTGTTGGATGCATAGCCTAGTTATGGCGCTTTTCCACTGCATGGAATCGAACGGTTCGGCACGCTTTTGTGCTTTTCCACTGCTGGTACCGCATGGTACGGTGTAGGAACGGTTCGGTACGGTTCGGTACATCGGCACTTTTCCACTGCATGGAATCGAACGGTTCGGCTCGCTTTTGTGCTTTTCCACTGCTGGTACTGCATGGTACGGTGTAGGAATGGTTCAGTACGGTACGGTACAGTGGCGCTTTTCCACTGCATGGAACCGAATGGTACGGCTCTCAAAAACAGTACCACCTCGATTGTGGTTCCAACAGGTACCATACCCGGTACCATATCCCACAATCCTTTGCATGCAGTCACTACTAGCCACTGATTGGTCAGAGAATCCCACCCACCTCGTTGTTATCCCACCCACTTAACTTTAGTACTACTTTAGTGGAAAAGCAAACCATACCATACCGTACTGAACCGTTCCAACACCGTACCATGCGATACCAGCAGTTGAAAAGCAAACCGGGCCAAGCAGGGCCGAGTAGAGCCGAGCCGATACTTGCAGTGGAAAAGTGCCATTAGAAACCAAAGCTGAAGCTCTGGTGACTGTCTCACCTGTATTTCCCTTTCATACTCTAAAGCCATTATTCGTTTCCAAACATTTTCTGGCAGATTTCAGATGATACATACAAAACCAGGTACAAACAGTTGAAAAACAGCCAACAGTAAGATTCATAATAGTAAAAGGCCTATAAAGAAAAGTTACTTCTACACCCCTATGATAATAACATTTCAACTACTCAACAGATTATTTCCCAGATAGCTAGTCCGGGGGGTGCAAAAGGAGGAAAAAAGTGTAGGTAGAGTATGCAATGGAAAAGCTTAATACCAAGTGTCCAGGAGTGCCTGCAGACCATAAAGTTCCCCATAAGATAGGTGACCCAGTGTTGCCATGTCTTTTCAAACTGGGGTATTTTATCATTTGGTAAGGCCGTTTTTATGTAATAGTCATTCACAATGGCATACAATTTTGGTGCAAGTGAATGACATTCTTACAATGTATAGAGCGGAAATGATTGCAGCAAATATCTGTGTGGAAGAAACTTGACTTTCTTATTGATGGTAAAGATGTATGTCAAAACCTAGTGCTACGGCCTATCAGGAAATTGCTTCACATTGTTCCTCTGGCAGGCCGATATGTAGGGCACTTAGAGCAAACCTTCAGTCTTTTTGTTACTGATGATTAAAGTTTTACTTGGCTACATATACTTAAAGTGCCTATGCACATCTGTAGTTTTCTCTGCTTTACAAGACATCACAAGATCTCCCAGGGCAATGTATTATACAAATACCAGCTTCAAGAAGACCACTTTGTCCAACCCCAACCCATCTTGTTTGCTTTGCTATTGAGTGCTACCCAGTGATGGGTAGTATTATAGAACATTTTCAAAGTACTGCTAGCTTTCTACATCCAGCTTCCTATATGAACATAATACATTTTTTCTTTTATTATACTATTTCTTTAATAGATGGCTCAAGATTCCATGCTTCCAGCTTTCTCTAGAAGAAAACTTGAGATGAGTGGCGTGGGCATACATTTTACAATGTCCAGGGAAAAGTTTCATTTTAAAAAATCAATACAGGTGCACTTTAAGGTCTTGGCACTAATAACTGGAACTTGATGGCACCATGAATGACAGTTTTTGGAGCTGACAGCCAGTTAAATTCTGCGTAATAACTTTTGACACAATGGGCTAAAAACTCCATGTGGCAAACTGCCAACAGAAGAAACTATTACCACTCACTTGGTTATTCTACGTCCTCTACTACTGCAACAAAACTGGCTTGATTAAACATATCATCACTTTGTGTTCCAGACTCCTAAAAATCCTCCAGCTCTATTATATTTTTATGTGCAATGAGCATCAGACAACCAATTTATATGACAAACTGTCATAAAACTCTCTTGGTTATTCAGGCACTATGATGACAATTTGCTTCTTATCCAGGCACTGCATATTTACTTTTTTTTTTTTTGGGGGGGGGGGGGGGGAGGATATGTACTGTTGACATCTTTCTAAATTATTTCATATAACCTGAGGCCTAAATAACGAACCTAATAAGCCAGACAAGAATAGTAACCCTTTCCTTTGCCAATGTTTACAGAAACCTCTGCCAAATATGAACTCTTCAGCTTGTAAAACTAATTACTGATTTTCAATCAGTGAACAAAAACTTTGCTCCAGTCTGTCCTCTGGATCTCTGTTATTCCACCTTCGGGGGACACCACCTTGCCTCTTGCACATGGTAGAGAAGGAGAAGCCATGCAGCCACTTAGGGCTAATTCACACTCTGTGCAGCGACATTCTACTGCAATGTAAAACATCTGTCACCAAAGGGACACACAGGAAACAATTGTTTCCTATGTGTCCCATTCACTCTGCAACACAGCATATGGCTGCGCTGCAGCGTGCTGCGTTAAAATGCAGACATGCTGCACAGCAATGTACAGCAACGCACTGCATTTTGTACATGTCAGATATAGATGTACAAAACAAAAAAAAGGGAGCCATGTGATGTGCTGAATTGCCCCCTGGCAACAAAGACCTTCAGGAGAGGTGAATCGCTCTGGCAGGTCTCCATTGTAGTGTGAATTCAGCCTTACAGCCCATACATCAAAGGCACCTTTGTTCTACCTGTAATGGTAGGACCTATATTGGTTCACTGTTCTTTTCATATGTCAGCAGTTGGAAAGAGGGGGTGCTTGGATGTAGAAATTCTGGCTTTGCTTCCAATATCTTATAAAAAGTCTAAATTAGCATATCTGTAACAGAGCATGGAAAGAAGAAGTGCATTTGTAGCAGGTCTTCCAGGCCTGTGGCCTGATGTGGGTCTGCCATGGTTACCGGTTACCTCTCCAGCCCATGTGAGCTGCGGCCCTGGGTGTGAGAACTAAGACATGGACGACTCTGGCATCTTTGTTTTGTTTTATTGTAGAAAAAGGGGATGGGAGAAGGGAGTAAGTGGGATACTCCTTTAGGCTTAACTAAATACAATTCAGAACTTTATCCAAGGAAATGTCTGTTAACGCTGCCTTGACGCCAGCCGACGCTAGCCAGCGCTCACTGACTCTAAGAACACACTATTACTTGACTGAAGTGCTGAATCCTCGACTCTAGGTCCAGAAGACTCAGGACTGTGAAGCATAGAACTACTGACACTGCTGCAATGCAAAGTCTCTGACCACTCTCTCCAGCCTGGCACTGGCTTGAGGTAGCTTGCTATGAATTACTGTATAGCTTCAACTCTCAACTGGCACTCTACACCATTCAGGGCCCAAACCGCAAGCGCCCCCTTTACACTTTTAGCTCTTCAGGGTCCACTGACTATGTACCCCCTTTTATTACTTCCGGGCCCTCAACCTAGGTACCCCCTTTCAGCTAGCTGGCACTGGATCCCAGAACCTCCTCCAGAGTGGTCTCCTCTAACTCTTCAGGAAGACCCCCCAGGAGCAATCCTCAGTACTCACGACCTGTGTAGGCTTTCCTGGGACTGAACCCCTCTCTCTCTCCGCTGGTTCTCGGCACACCGGATCCCCTCAGCTCAACTCAGCACTCTCTGGATTCTCAGGCGACACCCTGAGACATCCGCTTCCTCAGACAGGAGGAGAGACAGCCGTTCTCTCCCTCCTGGGACTCTGCTCCCATCAAAGACATCGCGTCACAAACTGCCCCCAAACTTATACCCACTCCCAGAATCCCTTGCAGCATAATCTGCCTTCTGGGGTAGTAACAAGCTTGGATTTGTCCCCTGATTGGGTTGGCGTGGGAGATACTTGGCTGGAGCAGATCTAAAGCAGTGTTTCTCAACCTGTTTTCAGTCATGACACTCTTGAAAAGTGTGCAAAATCTTGAGGCACTGCAGTCTAAAACGTAAAATTATGTAAATGTTATTTATCAATGAGAAACTCGGTCCTGTCATAGTCCCCCTATCCCATCAGAGTTCCCCTTCATATCAGTAGTCCCCCTGGTACATTACAGTCCTCCTATTTATCAGAGTCCCGCAATCACAAAACACATAAGAGTTTCTACAAAGTTCCCCAAACCACACAGACCCCCCCCATCACAGAGTCCCCCAATCTTTTAGTCTCCTCTTCACATCAGAACCCTGCCTTTTTGCTGCAACAGCGAGGCACAGAGCAGAAGGTGGAAGAGGTCTGAAGGAGGTGGACCTTCATCCTGAATGCTGTTTTGCCATAGTGTGGGCAATCCGCCACCATAGCAACAAATGATGATGCAAGTTTTGGCCCTAAAATATCATTGGTTGTTATGGTGGCACCCCAGTTGGAAAAGATTGGCTTAAAGGACAGTCGACTTTATTAAATCCCCCCCCCCCCCAGTTCGTCCCACTCAGACGAATGCTTACCTTCAACCCCAAGCCAGTGATTTTTACTGTCTGGCACTCAGACCATCACATCCTGTCTCCCAAAAATGTCTGCTTGCCACGGCCTCATTGATTCTTATGGGAAAGTCATACTCTTGGCAGCTTCCAGCAGATGCTTGAATTTTGGCTTTGCCTTAGAAATGAATAAGGCCATGGCACTGTGGCACATATACTGTATACGCAATACAAAGCATTCCTACAAAGCTTACTTCGGATGAAGGTAAGCATTTGTATTAGTTAGATACACTTTGGTAGGTGGGGTGGGGAGTTTATTAAAGGACAAATGAACAAAGGTACAGAAGTTTTTAAGGGCTTTGCTGTGTGTTAACTTGCATTGCATTATGGCAGTCCATTGAAAATGAATGGGCTGCCAACACACTTGAACATACCTAAAATATCACATGACTGCTTTTTTTCCACAACACATTACCGCACAGGTGCAGTCTGGTCGGATGTCATTGAAAATGGCATCAAAATGACCGCACATTTCCATAATGCACACAATAACCTGTGCGTTACCAGACACAGAAGTGTGAATCAAGCCTTAAAGATTCATGAATTACAGGAATTTACAAATCTGACAAATCAATGTGTATATTTGGACAAAGAATCTATGATTTGTCAAAGAGCTTTGACCGAATTTACTCACCTTTTAGCTGTAATTTTTTTATTCCTTCTAGTGTCCATGGTTACAGAACACACATAAATATATACATTAGTACCTGCTGACGTTCCTATACTGTCCTTGTGTGACTGACCTGAGATTAGACGTCTCACCCTGTACGCCCACTGTCATGTGATTTAGCAAATGTTAGAAAAACAGCAGGCTGCTGGGGTACATGGAAGATAAGAATTGTCATTTGGTGACATGCCTTGGCTTGTCAGAGGACTGTGCATGTGAACAGATGATACCCTGCACGTCCTCAGCCTGCCTTTATAAAAAATCTGCATTATGAGGTGAGAGGAGCCTTGTGTGAATTCCTCATACTGCTGCTATTTACAAGAACACTGCTCTTCTGCCACAATCATTTAAAAGATTTTTACTTTAAATAACACATTTTAATATATACATATAACTGTGATCAGCTTAATATAAATGATCTTATCATTGTGAGTTGATGTTTAAAAAAAAAACCTTTCTTTGTATAATTTATTTTTATATATGTACTGGCTCGGCCATAGTTTGGCTGATGACGCACAAGCAATTCTGCGGCTCCTTACAAATAAGCAGCAGGATCGCTGTGTAATGGAACCGCAACCCACACTGTGTTTGTGGGCTTCCGTCAGTATACAGCTTCCTCCAGTCTTGAACATAGATATCAGATATTACAGCTGCCCTACATACAAAGCTAGCCGACAACTTAGCTTGTATAAGTTCTGGAACTTTATTGAACAGACTCACACACAATATATATACCGCACAAGAGGACATTCTCCTCCTGATCCGATTACCCCACCAGGTCAGGTGCCTGATTACATTATCCTATGCAGATGAAATTGTATACAGCAACATAACTAACCTGAACTAATTACCTAGCCATCTGGACAGAAACAATATGTGAATGGGAATGCAGACCCAGACAATGTTATCATTAATATGTTAATTAACTCAGCACTGTAACATTACACATTATCCTAAGTATAAACACGGAACCCACAGTAGACAATAGGTGAGTAAATCAGCATAATCAACAATGTGTGGAAAACAGGTGGTTGAGCTGATGATATTAGCATCTGCTATGAGACTGTCTTGGTTAGATGTGGACTTGAATCCAAAGTAACATTACTCCAAGAGCCCCACATTTAGTGTCTGTCTTTCATTGCCAGTGACAGTGACTACCGTCACACGCTGAAAAGGGCACCCATGGTGTTCCTATGGAATCACTCCCTCTCTATTCATACACAACAAGATGTCGCTCTCTCCCCACTGAATCTATATCGCTAGTGATGGGAGGGACGTCTGCCAAAGCTACAGAGTGATTCCATAGGGACAAAATAGGTAGCCCTTTTAGCAATTTTGACAAGCTTTTAGCAGCAGGAATAGCAGTGGCAGAGTTGCCTGTGTGTCATCAGCCTTATCCCATACATAACTGTGTATTACTGCTTATTTCTCTTGATTCATGTCCCAAGCCTGAAAATAATATACTCTCTTTGGGCTCGCTGCAGTATTAAAGCTTCCAGACCGCCTACAAAAATACAGAAATTGAATCACTCAGGGCTGTACACATTCCGCAGGAACAATTAAATACAATTAAAACAATGAAATATGTTGCATTCAGCAGTCAGTACCACCTCTGAATGCAACCCATTAAAGTGAATAGGGCCTGTGCCTTGATCACCTACAATGCACGCGGTTGTGTGTCAGCATTTCAAGGAAAAGGCAAAGCACCGCAGATCACTTTCAGATGGGCTGCAATAATAACCGCATGTGTGAATGAGCTCTTTGTGACTGTTGTGTTATTCTAGTAGTCGCGGATCAAGAAAGCTGAGTGATTGCGGTGAAATAAAAATCTCCCTCTACTGGTCTACATATCTAATACAAAAATAGAACCGTTTGCATGTGAAAACAAGAAAATCACATCAAAACCTTGCAATAATGATAAACATATACTACTATAGATTTGCCTTTAATTCTAATATCATTTTTTTATAGCTGCCAAAGTAAATGTGTTATATAAACCTAAAACAGAGAACAAATGTATGTATCGTAGGACAGGGAGAGTGAGGGGCAGTGTCCGATAATCCTAGGTGCAAGGATGTTAAAGCTGAATTCTGGGTATGGCAGTTTTTACTTTATTACATTGATCCACCAAGAAAATACCAACTGTACATACTGTATGAGATAACTGTAGTGTTTATAATCTTTTGTTTTAGAACCCTCCATTAAAACAACCTGTTGGCTGTTGACCTTTTGAGCAACAATTAAAATTTACTTGGACTCTTTCATCTGTTATTGGTCATGACTGTGGTATTGCCCATACTGCGGCTGCAATAGCGCCCCCTTTGAATACACCACCTCCCTTATAGACTTTACCCCCCAAAGCAATAAAAATTCACCACATCTTTGTCTTGGGTTTAAATGGCCATAGCAGCCTTTTATTAAACAACCGTAATTAACAATAACATTTTCTCAGTTTTACATACATCACATTCACATAATATTCACATAACAAAACCTAACAGCCTGATGTAACTATCTGCCTTCCCCCAGGTCTTAGGATTTTGAAGGCATCCCCTGGAATGACCGACCAGCTGTATCTGGCACCCACTCACATTTCCACGGCCCCCAGCCGCAACTGCACCGGCTAGGGGACAATTGTTAAACAATACTCCAGCCGATATAGCCAACCAATCAAAAACACATCACTTCTGACACTTAACAGGGCAGGTACACCCATACCGAAGATGGGCCCAACCCATCATTCTCCAAAGAACATAACCATCCCCTGCCTTCAAAACCCATCGACCTCTGCCACCGATGCCCAGCATGACACCTTACGCCTGGGCGGCCCTCCACACTCGCAGAGCCCGTTGAAGGCTGTCCTGCAAGCCCAAGCACCAAAGGTCGATCCCCATCGCATTTAGGTGGACGCCGTCCACCCGTAGAAACAGCCAACATTCCTTTTCCAACTCCAGGTGGCAGATTGCCAACCCTCCATTCCGGAAAAAAAATGTCCTATCCACCACAAAGTCCTATCCACCACAAAGTCCTATCTACCATACCCTGACCTCCCCCCTGGGAAAACCCAACTGCCTGCCCTCCGGTCGAACTGCAGCCCTTTTTGCACCCCAGAAAACATAGGAGTGTCCCAGGATCCACACCAAACATTCAGAATCTGTAAGAAAAACCAGATCATAGGCATAACAAATAACCCCAAGTCCCATCTTACAAAAAGAGAAACACACGGAAGGCAGGGAACACAAAAAAACGCAGATGAAACAAAACGCTCCCATGCAGACTAACCTGGCAGCCGGGGTAATACATACCCGCCCCTATCATTACACCAGGTGTGGTCTAACATACAGTCTAAAACACTGGGATTTCCAGCGCCCAATCCGCTGAACCACCCTGTCCTCCAAACCCCACCTGGAAGCCTCTGTTGCCGCGCCAATTCTAAACCAATGAGAAGAGTAGTCCTTAGCTTGGAAACCAGCAGCTGCAAGGCTTCTCCTAAAAACTGCCCCAAACTGAAACCTGGACAATGCAGAACCATCCATGTGGTGCCAGAAAGGTCCGTGACCCACCGGTCTGACGCCCAACCACTCTGTATTGCCCGTACAGGACAGGAAACAGAGTCTGAGACACCACTCAACTCCGCCCTAGACCCTTTACAGCCTTGATCCATCTTGGACCTATGGATGAGTAAAACTACGCTGTTGTTGTGTAATTCAACATCCTCAAAATCCAATCCCCCCACCCCCGTGCCTGGACCGACACAAACCAACTCACTCACCCTCAACGCACCAAAAAAGGCCAGCACAAATGCCGTCTTAAAGAGCGCCGCCTCAAATGCTGGGAACAAACAGCAGCATAATGAATTTTGGTGTGAGGCCCTTCAAAACCTGCCATTGTTTATAATACACAATGCTTTAGAAAACTAAATGTCAGGTTTACATCTACTTTAACGCTCCCCTAATTAATATTTTATACTGTTTTTAATCTTGTGGGAGTGGAATACAGACAGAAACTACTGTAAAAAAAAGTGCCACTGGAAGCAAGGAAGAGATTTAAGCCCCGTACACACGGGCCGATTGCCAGAAGACATCAGCTTGTTCAATAAAAACTGGCCGACATTCGCCCGTGCGTATGGCAGCCGGCCTGACAGAAGTTGGCTATTTGGGTGGCTTCTGCTAGGCGAGCATGCTGGAAAATCAGCAGCAGATCATCTCACGATCAGCACTCTCAGCCAATGGCTGAGAAAGCTGATTGGAGTACTCTGGCGGAGGGGGCCGTACCCCTGTCAGGGCACAATAGCTCAGCAGGGGAGATTGCTGTACTAACGTCAGATCATTAGTACAGCGGCTCCAACCGCAGCTGACAGTTTTTTTTCTCCTAGTGTGTACCTGGCTTAAGCCTACCAGTGCTCACTCAGAATGGACAAGTCCTAGTGTAGTGTGATACAGAGGGATGCTGATTGTAGGTATTGGCAGGTCTGAGGTCTCGCTCTACTATGAGCCTGAGCTCATTCCTAAGTGCCGGGTCACACTTGTGCGATGCGGGAAGACTGCGAATTCGCAGCCTGTTCCCGCATCGCAAACGCGCATCTGGCAGTTCACACTGCCATATGCGATACGCAGGGGGTGTCAATGCTAACGACACCCCCAGTTTGATCGCATATCGCAGTGCGATCTGACAGTTCGCACAGGATCGGATCGCACAAGTGTGAACCACTGTGCGATCCGATCCTGATGCGGCTGGAAAAAAGGGTCATGTGCATGTTTGGTGCGGATACAATGCAAATTCAGCCATACAAAGTGTATGGCTGAATTCGCATCCGCACCTCCGATCGCATGTAATGAAGGAGCAGTTCCGAATTACATGCGATCGGCGAACTCGCTATAGTGTGAACTGGCACTGAAATCATTCTAAGCCTCAGCACAGAAACATTCTAAGCACAGAAACAAAAAAGAAATACACCAATTACTGCGTGATGATATAATATGACACAGCTTAGGTTCCTTCTGTTCAAAGAGACCACACCGTCTGCTACATGGCAGTTCTGCTGTAAAAGTTGTGCTACATATGAATCCCAAATGTACATTATTATCATATTAAAGGTGTGACTGAGTCTTCCCTCATATTTCACATAATATCATTGGTAATATATTCATTGGGCATACATTAAATGCATTCCTCAGATGACTGAGCTTGAATACTGTCCAAATTGTTAAATACACAGTGTGGGTTGTCAGCAAATTTAGGTCAGCAGGCAGGTTAGACAGGACCAATCTGTTCTCATATCCAGAGTCTTCTCTATATTCCATAGAAAAAAAACTCAAAAGGGGGCAAGTTCACAGGACAACAACCAATTCTGGAGCTGTCTACCTAGGCAAGTCAGGGCTTGATGGGACATGTACAGCAGAGAGGAATGCAATGCACAAACATGCTGAGTGTACATAATAGGTGTGTGACCTTACTGGCACAGGATCAATAATGCATGAAACGTCATGGAGTAATGCAGTCGTGTTTGGCTTTTAGCTCTTTTTTACGTTATCACTACTTACAGCTGTTCAGCGTTTGTTTTAAGGGCTTGTACACACAGATAGTTACTTTATGTTCTTTTTCATTTATCTACAACACAAATGAATTACATTTCACTTGGCCTAAAAATTGGGCAATTTCTGTTTATTTTTTCTTAATTCATAATGCTATTTTCTGAAGTATTATTATTCATACATATGTACATAGTCTTTTTTTTTTTTTTTTTAAGAGCAAAAATGCATATTTTAAGTTTATAATAACATAATACCATATTATAAGTATATTAAGTCCTAACCCACTGCTGCCTTGATCTCTCAGCAGCCTGTACTACAGAGGAAAGTAATGCTGGGGAAAAAGTATGGTTTACCGGAGCAAAGTATTTGTTTATCATGGTAGCCCATACCTGTATAAGGTTCACTGGTTTGTGTGCTTCAGTTTCACCTATAGTATCCACTTTTTTCTTAAAGCGGAGGTCCGGGCACAAAATCTACCTTTTTTTTTTGTGCCCATCCGCTTGGTCTCCTTCACCTGAAAAGGAATTGGATAGTTAGGCATTTTTTTTTCACTCACCTTGTAATTGTAGATTGAAAATACTCACCTCAGTGTACTTCCTCCCTCTGAGCCGCGGCTCCGCCGTCACTTCCTGTCTTGCGATGATTACTGGGAGCTGAACGTCATCGCTCCCAGGAATCAATGCGACGGCACCGGCCCCGCTCGTCACTTCCGGGGCGACGCCGCATTCCCTGCTAAACAGCTTCTGGGCATGCCGCACCGGAAGTGACGAGAGGGGCCGGTGCAGGCGCATTCTGGGACAAGAAGACGCGGAAGAGGACGCAGAAGAGGATTGCGCTGGCTTCAGCTGCCCACAACAGAGATGGCAACGCTGGAGAAGAAATTTTAAAAGTGAGTATTTCTTCTTGTAGGTAAGTGCGAACCGGGACAGATCAGAGGCTAGCCATTGTGGAATGTACTAGCCCTGACTGTACCGGGGGTATGTTTGTTGAAAAATGGTTTCTGTGCCCAGAACTCCGCTTTAAGGCTAGTATGCCTACTGGTGCTTGGGTAGCCCAAAACTTAGGGCACAAAGCTCCATTCACAGAACCAGGATTCTCACCTCTGAGAGAGAGAGAAAATTCATGTAACATGCAAGGTGTCTTTCCAAGTGGGAAAAGGTGCAAGGCTTGGTATCGTAGGCAGGAGTGACCAGGACTATTGATTGGCAAACCCTAGGAAGCATTACATGGAACAAAGATTTAATGGAATCGGCCACTGTAAGATGACGCAGACTCTGGTGGGATCGAGTGTCTAATATAATGTTCCCCAAAACTGGACCTCAGCAGCATGAAGGATACAGTTCTCCATTTTGGCTTATAGAGAGTGTTCTAAAAGCCCAGCCAAAACTGCTTTGACATATCGTTGATGGCCTGCCAAAGACTAGGTAAAAATGAGAATGTCATCCAGATAGACAAGTAGGAACATGCACAGGTTGGTAGACATGGAAAATATCAATAATGAATTCCTGGAAGATTACAGAAGCATTTTGTAAACCAAAGGGTGGTACCAGGTACTGGTAGTTCCCATCATGGGTATTAAAGGGTGTCTTTCACTCATTCCACTCACAGATATGGGTTAAGCTGTATGCACCATTAGATCAAGCTTGGAGAAGATTTGAGCACCCTGGGTGTAGCTAAAAGGCTCACTGGTCAAGGGGAGAAGGGTATTGGTTGGGAATGGTAATTTGGGCCTTAATAGTATATCCTTCCTTTTCCATGAAAAAGAAACCTCCACCCACAGGAGAAGTTAAGGGGCAGAAGAACCCCTTTTACTGATTTTCCCAGTTCTTCATTGCCTGGTTCTCAGGTTCTAAGAGGAGGTAAACTTGCCCCTTTGGCAGTAAGACACTGGGAAGCAAACCATTCAGGGAGTTATAATGCTGATTCAGTGGTAGGTTCGGGCCGCTTATAAGGCAGTACAGCCAGCCCTCCTATACTGGGCCCAGGACCCATCAGTTCAAAAGCGGGGCCCGGGCACCTGTTGAGAAGGATGGCTGGCTATACTATCTTTTTGCAGACACCGATCCCCTTCTGCCTCCCCCTGCAATGCTGCCAGCTTCTCCTCCTCTTTCTCCCTCCAGCTGCACTGCAGGGGGATTGGTTCTAGGACATGCGCCCCTTCCATTTGCTGTCTTGGCCCCCCTATATTCCCCTTTCCCCTGCAGCACTGCTGTCTTCCCCCCCTCCTCTCCAACTGGCGGGCACCAGGGGAATGTTTCAGGATGAAGAGCAGGGGAAAGGGCCAGTAAATAACACATTCCTTTCCTGAATGAACACAGAAAACAATCGTTACCAATCAGTCCTGTGTCCAATCATCGCTGAAGCATAGTAAATTGTGTTTACTATGCTTCAGTTTATGAAAGAGCAGAAAGCTTCAGAGTGCATTCTATTCATTCATCAGTGCAGCTGAGGCTACAGAGAAAGGGACTGATAAATCTATAGTATGACCTCAGTGACTTAAAGCCAGGGTGGGGGAAGGGCCTTGTCAGGTAAGCTGTATGGGGCTTTGTGAATTCTAACAGCAGCCTTGGGTAGGTTAGTGGAAGATCTGACACTGAAGACAAGGAAGTAGAGAATTTAGAACTACTTGCTAGCATAGAAAGTGTTCAGTGCAGAAATTGTCTAAGAAGCTCAGTTGATGCTCAAAATGTGTGCTGACTAATATGGGTAACCTAAGATTTGAGGATAGGCCAATGAAGAAAGAATTCAGTTTGGAAGTTGAAGTCTGGAGTTTGATTGCTCATACTTTCCATATAACATGTTTAGTACATTCCAGAATTTACATAATTTGAATGCTTGTTTTTCTACTGTTGTAGACATTAATAAAGTTTTACTGAGTCTTTTTTGTTTTTATCTTCCATTGATTTTTTACAGATCACTTAAACTTTTACTAAACCCACAACAGAAAAATCAGTTTGTATATGCAGTAATGCATGCTTGTTATACTCACTGTGGAACCTAAGAGGTTAATCCTCTAAAATGTGTAAAAAAGTTTGATCCTGTCTTCTCTGATCCTCCCCTTCTTCTACTGTCCCTAATCCATCTTAGAACAGAGTCTTGGGGGCAAGCCATACATGCTTAGTTTGGTGTGTATTGCTAGAGGGTTTTTTTTTCTTGGGAAAGTTCATGTGATCAGCACAGGGCCAATCAGCACTGTCCAGACAGAGGGTCAGGGGTCCTGCAGCCTCATAGGACATTCAGGGGAGAATGAAAACTCCTCCTACAAGCTTTATACAGACACTAATTGAAGTGACAAAACAGCTATATACTGCTGATAAGAAAAGGTATTTAGCAGTTTATATTTACTAAAACATTTGCATTTCAATGTTCTGTGTACTGTGGGAGACCAGATATAGTGAATGCAGGCTCCTGGGTTTAGTAACACTTTAAATATACACAAGGTAGATATAAATGGTTTCACTGATGGAAAAATCATGAGTGGGTGCAGTGAGTGAAATTGATTCATAGCCATTGTGGCTTGCTTGTATCTGGGCTCCAGCCCCTAGCCCACCCCACAGTCATGGAGGGTCACAGTTAATACACCTGTGGCCACATGGGGCCTTTTTTCTTTTCTTTTAAAATAAATAAATGTGTAAATACATTAAACAATGAACATGTCATGTATATTAGTTATACTATCATTAGGTAAAGAGAATGGGTTTGGTTTGCTGTGGATTGTAAGGTGTACTGAAGCATGGAGGTGCTTGACTGCTGCATATTTTATTTAGTCTTACAGGGGTTAGTGCTGTCCTGCTGGCAGTTTAGGCAGTAGTTACCTCCAGGCAGAAAATGAGGTTCATGCTTATGTGCCATTTGACTGAAACATTAAAGCATAACTCCACTTTTGTTGAGAAAAAAACATTCCCCTCTGGGTGATCTCTGTACATTGCAGGGATTTTAACAAACTTTGTTGCAGATTTCTACCTTTTGTTATTCTGAAGAAATCCATGTTTGTTTCTCTGTGCCTCTGTGCTCAGTGGGTCAAATGGGAGTGGTTTCATATTTATCTATCAGCTGTGGCGGCTGCAGGGCTCTAATGAGGGAAGTTGCTGTGCCTGCATCCCTTTAGATGTGTTCCTTTTGGGAGTATCTCACCAAAAATGACATTTTTGTTGCAGAGGATGCCAGAAATCTGACTTGTATCTTAGGCAGACTTCTGGGAAAAATTATGAACCAATCATACAAGTAGGAAATGATGTTTCTGAGGTGTGGTCAGTACACATTCTGTATACAGAACAGCTGCAGGTGGCCATATTGCATTGCATTTTCAGAAAATTACAACAGCTGCAGATTAAAAAGGAAAGGTCATTTTTAATAACATTCAATTACAATATGATTTGTGTCACAATTGTATACGCTATATTGTTTTTTCTTTATTTGCTGTTTTTTTTCCCCACAAAAGTGGAGTTACCCTTTAAGCAGTAGGATAAAATGTGCGTATATATCGTGCTCAGCATAAATGAGTACATCCCAACAGATTTGTCAAAAAAACATTATTTTCCTTTCAGAATCAACATTTTCTATTGAACCCCTATACTACAAAATGCTCCCACAAATGTGGGCCATTAATTGCAACCAAGATTTGATCATTTGCACAGAAAAAATGATTTATCCTAACATATTAATTCAAGACCATGTTGCAAAAATGAGTACACCCCATTGAAAGTCTTTGGAGCAAAGCTAGATTTTAGGCAACAAAATCCTAATTAACAAGACTTCAACTACAGGTGAGTCTAATTAGTCATTAAACAGGTGTCCAGCAGATAATTGATTATAAAAGGACGTTACTTAACATAGAAAACCCCTTCCCAATTCATGATGTCAGCAATGGCACCGCATGGAAGACAAATGTCACAAGGCCTAAGAAAGAAAATCATTTCTTTACACAAGAAAGGTGACGGCACCTCGGCAGGAGTGTCTTCTGATGAGAAGGGTTGAAAAAATCGCGGTGCAAGTCCACTGCAGTTAGCTAAAGAAGTAGAAAGCCAAACTGGGATGATTGTTTCCCATAACAAAATACATCGTACACTGCAGAGGAATGGCATTGCATGGATGTCGTCCATGAAGGAAGCCTCTCCTAAAGTCCATGCACAAAAAAGCCCACCTATAATTTGTCAAGGCCCATTGCTGAAAAAGAAGAAGACTACTGGGACTCTGTACTCTGAAGTGATGAGACCAAGATAAATGTTTTTGGAATTGATGGCTTCAAAACTGTATGGCATCACAAAGGTGAGGAGTACAAAGAAAAATTCATGGTGCCTTCAGTGAAACATGGTGGTGGCAGTATCCTTCTGTGGGGCTGTATGAGTGCTGCTGGTGTTGGGTAGCTGTATTTCATTGATGATATCATGAATCCACAGATGTACTGCTCTATACTGAAAGAGAAGATGCGACCATCACTCCATGCCTCTGGTCATCGTGCCATTTTCCAACATGACAATGATCGAAAACACAAATCTAAGGCCACTGTTGCATTTTAGAAGAACAGGGTGAAAGTGATTCAGTGACCAAGTATGTCTCCTGATCTGAACCCAATTGAACAACTATGGAGAATTCTGAAAAGACAAACTGAGCATCACTCTCCATCCAGCATCCAGGTTCTAAAAGAGGTTGTTCCTGAAGAATGGAAAAAGATAGATGTTGCAATATGTCACCAACTTGTTCATTCCATGCTTAGAAGACTTGGTGCTGTCCTTACAAATCATCAGTGTTGGTCATCTTACTTTAAAAAAGTAATTAGTTACAGTTACAAATTACTTTTCCCAAAAAGTAATTGAGTTACTGACTCAGTTACCACATAGAAAAAGTAATTAGTTACTCAGCAAAGTAACTGTGACTTTTTTTACTATTCTATAATGCAATTACGTTCTATGAGATCTTTAATAGTTGTGGCGGTGTGGCACACTGTGGGGGTCTAAGTCCTGAGTCCTCCTGACTGTGAGTAACTGTATTTTGTTTTGTTTTTTGGTACCTGCTGCCTGGAGTGGCTGGCTGTTGGTGGTGTGGCACACGAGTGGTCGCAGTGTGGCACACTGGTGGTGGTGGCGGTGTGGAACACTGGTGGTGGCGGCGGTGTGGCACACTGGTGGTGTGGCACGCTGCTGGTGGTGGTGTGGTGGGTGGTGGGTGTCTGAGACCTGACTCCTGACTGTCTGTGACTGACTGTGAGTTTTTTTTTTTTTTTTTGGTACCTGCTGTGCTGGGCTTGCTGGTGGTGGTGTGGCCTCTGGCCTGGCACGCACACTGTTGTCCAGGTCCCTCTGGCTCCGTCCTCCTGCAGGCCTCAGGCCTGCCTGTCTGTGCCTCTCTCCTCTTCTGGGCTGGCTGTGTGCGTTGCACCATTGGTGGACTGGTGGTGGTGGACTTCCTGCTGCCCAGTGCCCTGTGGTGGTGGGGGAGTCTCCTGGACTATATTGTTTTGTAAGTAACTGCCACTGGTTGTTTTATATATATTTTGCCAGTCTGGCAAAAGTAAGGTCCCCCATAGATCCCCCTTCAGTGCAGGCCAGGTCTCCTGTAGATCCCCTTTAGTGCAGGCCAGGGCAGGTCCCCCATAGATCCCCTTTTAGTGCAGGCCAGGGTAGGTCCCCCATAGATCCCCCTTTAGTGCAGGCCAGGGCAGGTCCCCCATAGATCCCCCTTTAGTGCAGGCCAGGGCAGGTCCCCCATTGGTCCCCCTTTAGTGCAGGCCAGGGCAGGTCCCCCCATAAATCCCCACTTTAGCGCAGGCAGGTCCCCCATAGATCCCCCTTTAGTGCAGGCCAGGGCAGGTCTCCCGTAGATCCCCCTTTAGAGCAGGCAGGTCCCCATAGATCCAGCTGTAATGCAGGTAGGTCCCCCATAGATCCCCCTTTAGAGCAGGCCTGACCAGGGTGAGGGTCCCCCCATATTTATCCCCCATAGATCCCCCTTTAGTGCAGGCAGGTTCCCCCATAGGACTCCCTTGCCTTCTCTAAAGGGGGATGTATAAATATGGGGGACCCTCACCCTGGCCTGCTCTAAAGGGGGATCGGTGGGGAACCTGGGATGGCTGACCTGTCTGCTCTAAAGGGGGATTTTTAAATATGGGAGACCCTCACCCTGGCCTAGGCCTGCTCTAAAGGGGGATCTAGGGGGGACCTGGGATGGCTGACCTGCCTGCCATTGCTTGCTCTAAAGGGGTATTTATAAATATGGGGGACCCTCACCCTGGCCTAGGCCTGCTCTAAAGGGGGATCTAGGGGGCTCTAAAGGGGTATTTATAAATATGGGGGACCCTCACCCTGGCCTAGTCCTGCTCTAAAGGGGGATCTAGGGGGGACCCCCTAGATCCCCCTTTAGAGCAGGCCTAGGCCAGGGTGAGGGTCTCCCATATTTATAAATACCCCTTTAGAGCAGGCAACCCCCTATATCCCCAATTAGAGCAGGCTTAGGACAGGGTGAGGGTCCCCCATATTTATAAATACCCCTTTAGAGCAGGCAACCCCCTAGATCCCCAATTAGAGCAGGCTTAGGACAGGGTGAGGGTCTCCCATATTTATAAATACCCCTTTAGAGCAGGCAACCCCCTAGATCCCCAATTAGAGCAGGCTTAGGACAGGGTGAGGGTCCCCCATATTTATAAATACCCCTTTAGAGCAGGCAATATCAGACAGGTCAGCCATCCCAGGTCCCCCCTAGATCCCCCTTACAGCAGGTCAGGGTGACATTCCCCCTTAAAGCAGGGCAAGCAGGGTTCCCAGACCTCCAGTCCAGTGAGTCCACCACAACCTTACCTACCGTTACAGTCCTCCTGTTCTTCTCCCGCGCTGGAAGTCAGTCACAGAGAGATCACTGCGCAGCCGCGCACGTAGGTCTCTCTCCAGTCTCCACCACCACTCGACTTTGTGGGCGGTGCCACTGCTAAGAGCTAGAGCTGAACAGGAGGCGGGAGCAGACAACCCGAGGGAGGCCTGAGGCTCCGTCCCCGAGCGATCGCATCAAGGAGGATTGATCCGATTTCAGCAGACGGCACTGGGCAGAGTGAGACTAGTTTCGGCGCGGCGGACACTGCAAGGACCGCTCACGGACACCAGTGTCCGTGTGCAGACACCTTGCCGACCCTGGGGGAATACAATTACATCTACTGCCTCTAGTGGCGGTAGATGTAATTGCGGTAATGCAGCCGAAAGTAGCGGCAACGGCGTTACAGGGACAGGACGAGTAATCTGATAGATTACTCGTTACCCTCAAAAGTAACTGCGTTAAGTAACGCCGTTTACTTAAACGCAGTTACTACCAACACTGCAAATCATGGAGGTCGTACAAAATCCTAGATGTAGTAGTTTTTGTTGTGAGGAGTATTCATTTTTGAAGACTTTGTAATTTAAGTTATATTATTAACCTTACTTTCATGTAACAATCTAAACAAGTGTTCTATAAAACTCAGTTTTGTCATAATTTTGGAAATTGTTCTTTTGTTCATTGAGATATTGATTCAAATCTTACTTTTCAAAATGGGTGTTCTCATTTATGCTGAGCACTGTATAAACTTTTATTATTTTCCTGTTGACTTGTATGAACTGCAGCAGGGAGGCAATCTTCCCTGGTTTGCCTTTTAGGGGTAAGGTCACCCATGATGTAAAGTGTATAGTTATGGTTAGTTACAAGTAAAGAATACTGGTTAATGTTGGATTTGAGTCCTCTTTATAGGTTTTAGAAATATTTTTGCCTTTAATAATAAAGTTTATATTGTTTTTAAGAGTGTATTTAAACAACAATAAAATGCCAAGGCCGTTTAAAAGGCAATTTATTGGATAGTCTGTTTTATTTCAATATAAAGGTTGGTATGACATACTGTGGGCTGTGCAGTCCCTTGACATGGGGAGCAAGGTGACAACATCATCCCACCACACCCACCATGACATCACTTGCTCTTGATATAGTATGCTCTAGAAAAATGGTCTATCAAATGAATGTTCACGAGGCAAGGCCAGTCTACTTTGCACTGAGAATCAGACAATATTTAATGTCATAACACTACAGTGGTATCCTATGCATTTGGGAATAGGACTAAATTCCCAGCCTTTAGTACTGGATGGCCCTGGAAAACATCATGACAGCTTTCTTATAAGTGTGTATATGTGAGGGGAAGAAATTTTGCCTTCCTCTAGATCAACTGCGGGTATAGGATTGTGTATATGGGATTCAGGGCCGTCTTTAACACAGGGCAAAAGGGGCAGCTGCCCCGGGCCCAATCATTGTTGTGGGTCCCAAAGCAGCTGCCCCTTGAGCCCGCACTGCCTGCAAATAGTTGATAAGTGAATTTGGGAGGGCCCAAGAAAATGTTTGCCCAGGGTCCAATTAATATTAAAGACAGCTCTGATGGTTGAACCAGATGGACTTGTGTCTTTTTTCAACCTGACTAACTATGTAACTATGAAGGTTTGTTAAAGTGAATCCATACAATGGTATTAAAAAAAAACATTCCCCATTTTTGCATCAAATTCTTATGCCTTATTATATAGCAAGCAATAGATCCCTTATCAATTTTTTTTAATATTATGCATTTTTATAGATCCGTCCATAAATAAAGTTGCTAAACCTTTAAGAGTGTAACCTTTAAAAATGTAAAATAGCTTTTGTGTCTGCTGTTATCTCATATTAAAGGAATGAATTAGAGCTTGCTCACACTAGACTGCATTTCCCTGCATGCTCAGTCCAGAAATAGACCCTTCATGTATAGATCAGCACCAACATATGGGAGCTGTTTACATAAAGTGCATTGCTTTGATGAACACCAGGAAAAAATATTGCCTGTGGCATTTTTAGCCAGCTGATTTTCTTTTTCAATTCAGGGAAATTCTATGGGGCTTTCACGCTGTGTTTAAAAATGCATCTGAAGTGTAGATGGATTTAATATGTATTAAACATATGTATCTTGTGTGAGTATAGCATTATAAGTGGGATGAAATGTTCATTTTATATTTCCCCTTCAAACGCTGGGAAATATTTTTGAGGCCTGCTTACACCACCACTTATAACAGAAGTAGCCAAATAACCCCAGTGTAATTTAAGTAAAATAATAATAATAATTCAACAAACTGTTCTGGCAAAACATTTAAAGCTGAGCCCCAACTTCTCATCACAGTTATAGAGTAACGAATATGTCTTGATATCAACTACGTGTATGTCAAAGCAATGGCTATACTCAGGGCCATGGATAAGGGGGCCTGGACAAGCAGGGGTACCCAGGCAGCAGGGTGAATCGGATGTGGGCAGGAAGGGTGATCGTGTGGTGGTGGTGGTGGGGGGGGGGCAGTCACTGGAACCGACCCCCCTGTAAGGCTTTCTCTGCAGCTGCCGTACAGGGGATCAGTTCTAGTATTTACCACCCCCCCACCCCGCCGCTTGCTGCACCAATCACCCTCCCTTTGCACCATACCTTTCCCCCTGTTACCCAGCCCCCCATGTGCTCCCCACCCCCTGCAATGCTGTCGGTTTCCCTCCCCACCTTCTCGCCGGCAGCTGAAAGCGCACAATAGGATCCTTCAGGATAGAGAGTGGGGGAAGGGTCTGGTAAATATGTCATGTTTACCAGCCCCTTCCCCTGAGTGAACACAATAAGTGATTGGTACTGATCACTCACTGTGAACATTCATAACTGAAGCACAGTAAATTGTGTTTATTTAAGGGGAGGGCCCTGTCAGGTTGGCTGTACGGGCCCCGTGCTTTCTAACAGCAGCCCTCCCTGGCTACACTGCATTACACTGTGCTGTCAATTCAACACTGGAATTGTTTCAACAGGAAGGTGAGAGCAGAGTGATGAATATTAAGACTGCTCCTGCTTTTTCATTGTCCAATCACAGTCTAGAAATAGGTCCTAGACTGGGCTGTATTCTTCACCTGAAGTGCATTGTTCAGAGAGGATTCAAGCCCTATAGCACCTGGCTGTGGTGTCTGTCAGGATTGCTGGGACCAAGACATGTTTACCAGTATTAGTGATAAGACAGTTCACACAACATAATGTATGTATTTAAACACGTGTGTTCAGCTTTTTGCATTGTGTTTTTCTTTATTCAGTAAAACTCTACAAGATCAAAGTGCTAACTGCAAAGTGCAGCACATAGAGCAATATGTCAGAATTTACCAGTGTAGCACCCTCCTAGGTAGGTGCTAGGTAAAGCATAGTTATGGCCCTGTTCTGCTTATCAGGGGGGTCTTATCTGTTAGTATGTTTCCAAGTGTGATTCACTGGGTCTGAGGGACTGTCCCCACTGCAGCCAATGAGGGAGCTCATTGGACAGTGGAGGAAACCTAGCAAGTGACACACTCTTTTTTAGGGCAGTTCCAGTGGGAGGGTATTCCTGCAATGCATCCTGGGATTGGACATAAATAGGAAGGGAGCATGTGACATGGTGTCTTTGGGCGGGAAGCCAGGTCCCAGGAGGAGGGTGATGGCTGTCTCTCCACCTGTTGCAGAGAAAGGTGGTCCAGGCAGTTGGCCTAGGAGCCAGGGGATGAGCTCTGCTGTGGGGGATCCAGTGTGTGCTGACCAAGTGGAGCTGTGGGGCAGGATTCTTCTGGAAAACCAGTGGTTGTGAGTACGCAAGATCTGCACAGGGGTCTGCCTAAGAGAGGGGGCCACTCCAGAGAGGTCAAGGGGATCAGAGAGACATCTAACCTGGGATGTTGCAGTAAAGGGGTGCAAAGTTGTGAAACCCTGAAGAATATGGAGGAAAGAGGGCGCCAGGAAGGGCCCTGAAGTGTCTCAGCAGTACAGTCTGCACTACAAGTCAGCTACCTCAGGAAAGAGTACCTTAGGGAGCTTAAAGGACTTTTCATAGCCTAAGGTGAAGCTAAAATAAGCGGCATAGCTGTGACCAGTGTCAGTCAGCGTTAATCAGCGCCAGTCAGCACTGACCAGCGTCAATCGGAAATTCTGTACAGTCCCTGCCTATTTAGTGCATAGTTCAGTTGTTGGAGTATCTCACTCATCCCTTCTCCTATCCAAGTTCTCAATAAACCCTAAAAACCAAAGAAACTGGACTGGTTCTTGTCTGAGGTAAAACACTTGGAAACATGCTTAAATGTCCTACTGTTGCTAATGGTAACCCAGGGGAACCCACACTCAGCGGCTCCCATGGGAGTACAGCTACACCAGTCTTTAGATACGTGAAATCTTGTTCTTCTAAGTTCCTGTACCTAGCTCTTTGTAATACTTATTGTGTAAAACTGGTACTGTTTATGTGTATCACACTGACTTTAGCAAGAGAATGAATTAGGAAAGAGAAATCACTGAGCAGGTCTGAAAAAAGGAGCAAAGCTCTGCACTATGAACCAGTAGGAGCCCCTCTTTTAAGTGTCAATTATGATGGTGGGAGAGAACACAGACACATCATGACTCCAAATGACCTTTAAGTAAATCTGTAGGAAAATTAATTAAACAAAAGCTGTAGCAAATAGCTAACAGCATAAACTGGCAGCTCATACTAATTTATCCACAGTGTGCCCAGTGTGACCAAGCAGCAGGTCCAGGCATGGCAACATGACATGTAGGCTGGGGGCGCGCCTATGGGTATGCGAATACCATACCTCCAAAATGTTTGAGATAGAAAAGAGGGACGATTATTAGCAAAAGTATGTAGTCATAGGACACACCCCCTGCCACTCCCCCTTAAAAAGGAATTATACAAAAAAAATTATTCGGTAAACTCACAAGTACTTTTTTTTTTACCACTACTATTTCTTTATACTGGCTACAAATGCAGCAATTTAGAAATTGGATGAATGTTTTAGCTCTGGGAATCACTTTTTGAAAGATAAAAAGTGCATTTTATATACAACTATACAGAATAGACCATGAGGGACAGAGGGTCTTTTTTCCAAATCAGGGACAGTCCCTTGAATTTAGGGACAGTTGGGATATATATCCCATAGGACCCCACAAGGGAATGGAGCAACACACAAACAGGAAGATGTAGGCGACAAAGATACTTATGACGAAGAAATGCTTACTACATACCTCCCAACTTTTTGCAATAGGAATGAGTGACACCATTTAGCAAAAGTATGTAGGCATAGGACACACACCCTGCCCTGCCTTAAAGGAGAATTATTAAAAAAAAAAAAAATGATTAACTAAATCCACAAGTGCTTTTTTTTACTACTACTATTCCTTTATACTGGCTTTTGAAATTTACAAATGAAGCAATGAAAGGTTTGGCACTGTGAAACACTTTTTGAAAGATACATAGTGCATTTTATATACAACTATACAGATCAGACCAAAATGAGGGACAAAAGAGGAGGAAAGAGGGGCAGAGGGACTTTATCCCAAATTAGAGGCAGTCCCTCGAAATCAGGGACAGTTGGCAGTTATGAAATACTGTCAATGAAAAAGTCACTGTTTGGTTGGACACTTCAAGATGGCTTTCAATGAAGCAAAATGAGCATGCACTAATGAACAGCTTTAACTGTTACCTATCCTCTCCATATTTTGATTTATTTGGTTAGTATTTTCTGCATGTTCAATTTAAAACAGGGTACATTTTTCTGGGTGCATGGTTTAGCAGATTTGCCTCTTAGCCTCTGGATTTAAAACAACAGAATCATTGAGTTTTGGGGCTCTTCTTTAAAAAAAAAATGTTTAAAGACAAAAATATAGGGCTTGCAACATATTTTTTAACCTACTATATGAGGTGTTCTCCACATCTTGCATTTGCTTTACCATTTTATGTGTCACTGACCTGGAAAACAACTATGCAGGTTTTTAGTTACTTCTGACTTTGTGTTCTAGGTCAGCATGGATGAAGATGAAAGCCCTGGAAGATGCACCATAAACAAGCTAGAATTAAAAGTAACTGACCAATAACATGAAAACATTTACTGTGTTATGTAATGACAGCAACAGATTTGTATCATATTTTGACACTTAGGCCATGTATTGAACCATGTATACAGCCTTGGATGAAATCCCCAACCCAACGGTCTGGTATTGTGCAGGAAAGGAACTTCCATGCTGAGGTATCAAGGCATACTGCCTAAGGGCTCTTTCACACGGAGCGGACCGCATTGCGATCCGCTCCGGCACCTTTTTTTTTTTTTTCACGGAGCGGATGACACTTGTGTTATCCGCTCCGTATGTCCGCATATCATCACCTTCCGTTTGCGGATGATATACGGACATAATGTAAGTCTATGGGCATTGCGGATGTCAGCGGATGACACCGCTGACATCCGATTTTGCTTCCTTTCCGTTTTTTGAACAGAACAAAAATAGGGTTCTGTTCCGTTCCAAAAAACGGAACAGAACTGAAAGGAAGAAAATCGGATGTCAGCGGATGGTATTCCGCTGACATCCGCAATGCCATTGACTTACATTATGTCCGTAAATCATCCGCAAAAAAAGAGGATGATTTGCAGACATACGGAGCGCCCGTGTGAAAGAGCCCTTAGGCCCCTTTCACACATGCTGTCCGTTTGTCCGTTTTTCATCCATCCGTTGACGGATGAATAATGGACATCAATGTATCTCTATGTAAAAACGGATGACAACGGATGATCATCTGTTAACATCCGTTTTCATCCGCTTCCGTCAATGTCCGTTTTTTTGAACGTATGAATGCCCTATTTTTCATCCGTCAAAAAAAACGGATCGGACAAAAAACAGATGACAACGGATGAAAAACGGATGACAACGGATGAAAAACAGATAACTGACGAAAAACGGATGAAAAACGGATAACAACTGATGAAAAATGGATGAAAAACGGATGAAAAATGGATGGAAAACTGATACATTTTGACGTGACTGAACTGATAAACTGAACGGACCATATGTGTGAAAGGGGCCTAAGAATGGGGAAGCACAGAAAAGAAAACCCCCAATGGGACTTTAAAGGCAGAATGAGAGTATAGAAGTGTTAAAATATTTCCATTTATTTCACATATAAAATGTCAAATTTACAATACATAATAATAAAAACTATTGACCGTTTAGTACATATACAGGTGTATAGCTACACCTGTATATGTACTTAACGGTCAGGAGTTGTTATTATTATGTCTTGTAAAATTGACATTTTATACGTAAAATAAATGCAACTAATTTAACACTTCTGTACTCTCATTCTGGTAAAAGAAAACTGGTCTAGCACTTGCAATTGTGTATATCTCCATCCCTAAAATTTTGTAAAGACAAGAGAACGGTCGCCCAGGCGGGACTTTATATGAGGTTGCCACAATAGTCATGAAGAGTCAAAGAGTAAAATTTATTAGTAGAGTAAAAGCATACAATGGATATAAATGTATAGCCATAAGCATAGTTACAAAACATGTACAGCATGTAGGAAACAATTGACAAAATAACAACATAGCAGCAAATTGCGCATGATGACAGCATTGCAGCATCCGTGTAGCATAGTATTGGGTATATCTGTATTGAAAACTCTACACGTTTCGTTGGTCTATGCCCACTCATCAGGAATATATAAGTAGATCTGTCTAAAAGTAAATAATAAAATATCAATATTTGTTGTGCGTTTATATTGGCCAACAACTGTGAAGTTTCAACAAATGTATGACCCAAGTGGGGAAACAACACTTACATTGGGCCAAATCAGATTGAGGAATGCTGCCATGAGGTGGGGTGCCAACGTCTGATCCGGGAGCTGAAGAGACAAGAGTACCCACAAGAAAATGGGGAGCCAGGCAAGGAAACATATGTGGTGGAAAATGTGATCAATTAAAGATGATATGACACTGGCTGAAAATGCAAGGAATAATATATCAAAGTATTAGAATATGGGCTGTATCACATAGTGAAACATGAAAGTATTCAATGTACAAGGTATGTTCCAGCAGAAACAGTGTCAACATTAGAGAAGGAAAAAAAAATACTATGTGGACATAATCACACACCTTGTCTAATCCCCACCACTTCCTTCACCATCTCCACCTCCCATTATTTTAGACACCTCACTCTTTCAGTCTTTCACTACTCCCAGCATTGCTGTTTTTAGAACAGGCATCAACCTGTGAGCTCATTACTCTATGGTTCCTACACCTGTCTCAATTTTACTATATATTTTTATTTGTATCATCTTTATTTTCATTATATTGATACTTTTTTGTACTTTCAATATCCTGAGATACTATGTTTCACTATTTATGTTTACTCAACCAGTGTTATGAAACCATATGAGCTCACCTACCTCACTCTATTTTATTCATCACAGCTTTCTCATCACTATTCCTGGTCATTGGTTACACTGTGATCAGCCCTTTTTCTGGGGATCTGTGTTTTTCTTCGGTGCTTTCTGTCGTGGTTTTTTTTTTTTCCTTCTCTAATGTTGACACTGTTTCTGCTGGAACATACCTTGTACATTGAATACTTTCATGTTTCACTATGTGATACAGCCCATATTCTAATACTTTGATATATTATTCCTTGCATTTTCAGCCAGTGTCATATCATCTTTAATTGATCACATTTTCCACCACATATGTTTCCTTGCCTGGCTCCCCATTTTCTTGTGGGTACTCTTGTCTCTTCAGCTCCCGGATCAGACGTTGGCACCCCACCTCATGGCAGCATTCCTCAATCTGATTTGGCCCAATGTAAGTGTTGTTTCCCCACTTGGGTCATACATTTGTTGAAACTTCACAGTTGTTGGCCAATATAAACGCACAGCAAATATTGATATTTTATAATTTACTTTTAGACAGATCTACTTATATACTCCTGATGAGTGGGCATATTAGACCCACGAAACGCGTAGAGTTTTCAATACAGATATACCTAATACTATGCTACACGGATGCTGCAAAGCTGTCATCATGCGCAATTTGCTGCTATGTTGTTATTTTGTCAATTGTTTCCTACATGCTGTACATGTTTTGTAACTATGCTTATGGCTATACATTTATATCCATTGTATGCTTTTACTCTACTAATAAATTTTACTCTTTGACTCTTCATGACTATTGTGGCAACCTCATATAAAGTCCCGCCTGGGCGACCGTTCTCTTGTCTGTACTCTCATTCTACCTTCAAAGTCCCATTGGGGGTTGTCTTTTATGTGTTTCATATTGATAGGGATGTGGCAGACAAATATAACATTGAGCTCTTTCTGTTTTTCATTTAAGAATGGGGAAGTGGTGAACTCTCTCCCTACAAGGACTGAGTCAGTGTGACGTAGGTTGGAAAGTCATTGTGAGGAAGGTGCGGTGCGCTGTAGTTTTGACTGTTTTGTCTGCTTGAGGCAACATGCTGTCTGTCTGGAGTAAAAACAACACATACTATGAAAACCAGGAATCCGTTAAGACATGTAAAGTGCTCCTACTGTAAAATGTAAATGGTTTATATTTATGAAGAAATATTATTTTATGGATTCTAAGAAAATATCATAACTAGGTACAATATGCCCAATGGAAGGAACATGTATGTAATTGGTGTGTATTACCATACATGCTTCATATCCCATCATCGAAAACAGATAAACCTATAACATCCAATGTTTCTGAAATGGGTGAACAGATAGGTAGTTGTGTAAAAATAGGAAGTCAGTGTATTACTGCAAGGTTACAAAAGGCACTGAACAATTCTATGTTAGACATGACAACACATCAGTTCTTCTAAGCTGAGAAGAGTGTGTGAACGTGAGGTATTACACATACCAACCCATCTGGTGTTCTTTGTGACAGCTTGTTAATGGGCGATACTTTGAAAAGATGACCTTTGTGATCTAATATGGCATCTAGACTTGAACAGACTGAGCACCTATACAAGTGTAATTATTTTTAGTATTATTATTACTATTTGTATTTTTATGTAACCTAGACAAATAACGTGCAGCTAAATCACAGGTCCAATAAACAAATATTATTATATTTTCATATTGGTAGACCAAAGTGCGTCTTCAGTAGAATGGTCTTTGGGCCTTAACCATTTCTCAAGTCAGAAAAGCTGAATACCCCGTCCTCTCTCTCTCGTCCTCTCGTGTACAAGTGAAAGACGGTTTCCACATTTTTTTACACATGTATAATTACACTCACCGGCCACTTTATTAGGTACACCTGTTCAATTGCTTAGTAACACAAATTGCTAATCAGCCAATCACATGACAGCAACTCAATGCCTTTAGGCATCTAGATGTGGTAAAGACAGCTTGCTGAAGTTCAAACTGAGCATCAGAATGGGGAAGAAAGGGGATTTAAATGACTTTGAACGTGGCATGGTTGTTGGTGCCAGATGGGCTGGTCTGAGTATTTCAAAAACGGATGATTTTTTTCGGGATTTTCACGCACAACCATCTCTAGGGTTTACAGAGAATGGTCTGAAAAAGAGATCCAGTGAGTGGCAATTGTGTGGACGAAAATGCCTTGATGATGTCACAGGAGAAAGGCAGACTAGTTCAAGATCATAGAAAGGCAACAGTAACTCAAATAACCACTCGTTACAACTAAGATATGCAAAATACCATCTCTGAACATACAACACATGGAACCGTTAAAACAGATGGGCTACAGCAGCAGAAGACTACACCGGGTGCCACTCCTGTCAGCTAAGAACAGAAAATTGAGGCTACAATTTGCATAGGCTCACCAAAATTGGAAAATAGAAGATTGTAAAAACATTGCCTGGTCTGATGAGTCTTGATTTCAGCTGCAAAATTCAGATGGTAGGGTCAGAATTTGGTGTAAACAGCATGAAAGCATGGATCCATTCTGCCTTGTGTCAACAGTCCAAGCTGCTGGTGGTGGTGTTTACCTGGTACATTTGGGCCCCTTAGCACCAAATAAGCATTGTTAAAATGCCATAGCCTACCTGAGTATTGTTGTTGACCATGTCCATCCCTTTATGATTATAGTGTGCCCATCTTCTGATGGCTACTTCCAGTAGGATAATGCACCATGTCACAAAGCTCAAATCATCTCAAACTGGTTTCTTGAACATGACAATGAGCACACTGTACTTCAATGGCCTCCACAGTCACCAGATCTCAATTCAATAGAGCACTCTTGGGATGTGGTGGAGCAGGAGAGTCGCATGGATCATGGATGTGCAGCCGAAAAATCTGCAGCAACTGCATGATGTTATCATGTCAATATGGACAAAATCTCTGAGGAATGTTTCCAACACCCTGTTAAATCTATGCCATGAAGAATTAAGGCAGTTTTGAAGGCAAAAGGGTTCATACCTGGTATTAGCAAGGTGTACCTAATAAAGTGACTTGTGTGTGTATATATATTTTACAGGTACATTGGTATATTGACATGTGCATGTGTTAAGCTACATCACACAGGAGTAAAGCTTGTGTGACACTGGTGATTATGCTGATGGTGACACCTAAGGCCCCTTGCACGGGGTGGGCTTCTAGCTGCTGTGCGTCCTTTCTTACATTTTAGTGCAGTCAGGAGGGACAGGTACAGTGCCCAACCTCCCTACCTGTCTACAGCAGGCTGTGGCTGGACAGGGCTGAACCCTGTATCAAGTAGTACTTGCATTTAGGGCCCCTATGTGTTCAGGAATGAATGCCCAGACTGCAGAAGACCTCTGTTTCCGGCATTTGTCCCTGAGCACATAAGGCCCTAAATGTGAGTAGTATCTGGTTACAAAAGCGCACAGCAACTGGACGTCCCCATGTGCAAGGATGCTAAGAAGTGTCACTAAAGTACAACTCCACTCTTCTCTTGCTAGCCAGAACACTGCAGAATCTCAATCAATAGCAAGCAATTAAGGTAGCAAGGCCGCATGGGCGTCCGCAGGTAGGGGCAAGGGGGGGCAAATGCCCCCCCCCCCCTGGAATCTCAACTTCCCCTTTTTAAAGTGGCTGTTAAGCCACTTTATACCATCCTGTCTGGTCTGTTTAATAATCATGTGTTCCCCTGTGTCTGTGTTTTAAAAAAATAAGCCGTTCTTTACCAATTTTTATAGCGCCGAGCGCTGCTCATGTCGGAAAGGGGAGGAGGAGGGGAGGGTGAGAGGAGGACAGAGGCTGTGGGCCACGTTAGCGGCGATTTGCGCACTGAAAACTTTTTATAAAACATAGACACAGGGGTACACAGGATTATTAAACAGACTGTAGACAGGATATAAAACTTTAAATCAAACTACAGCAGCAAAAGGAGAGGGGGCACTGACACAGGAGCAGACAGGCAGGGAGGGAGGAGGGAGAGAGGACAGAGGAGGATAGGAGAGCTGCGGATGATGGAGACACGTAAACTGACCACGGTGCCAGGGCTCAGCAGCCTTGGTATACCATGGTCAGTTTACAGAGGGGAGGACATAGCCAGGCAGGATCAGCCAGGTATTTTAGGTGATAGAAGGGGCCAAATTACACAGCAAGCACTGTGCTGTATAACATGCTTTAAGGGAACAGGATCAGTTTGTTTGTTTATTTTTTAGGTTAACAAATGCTTCAAAAATAAATGCTGCTGTTTTGACCTTTAAAAATAAATACTCAAATTAAGCATAATGACTAAGCCCTTCCCCTTCATGACATTGTTGAAAAGGGGCAGAGCATGGGTGACCTTAAAGTTATGCCCCCCCCCCCCCTGAAAAAAGTTCTGCGGACGCCCATGCAAGGCCGTAGAACAAGGTGGGCTCACATAGAGTAATGCTGGGCATCTCTTACACACATGAACGCTCTTCAGCACATAGTAAAAGTAGCAGACAGCAGAAATTCAGCACAGCACTTTTTGACTTTTCCATTGGACTTGCAAAGTTTATGCACAGCGATGCAACATAGGCAACGACAAAATACTTCAACTGGTCATTGTGGCAGCCTCATTGGACAATGTAATGGTAGTTAATGAGGTTCAGCTATGACTTTAGAAGGCGCAAAGTAACCTTTCTGGTTAATAAAGCGGAAGACACCATGTAGTGTCTGATCTTAGGCAGGACCAAGTCTGGGCACAACGAAAAATTTTTAATTTTTAATCATATTTTGTTTTTGTAGCATCACACATAGATAAGTAATATTGGGTAGCGTGGCACTATTTGAAATGATATATTACATGATTTGAAGAATATAGACATGGTAACATAGTGACAAACAACATAACTTACAAACGGCTATGTAGAGAAAGCAGTATCAAACATAAGGACTTAGGCAGCAGAGAAGTCGTGTAAAACTATCCAGTGCAGCCGATAATATTGGTCCACAAGGCAAGATTAATATAAAAGTTTTTAGGACTGCAGATGAAGAAGGTCATCCAGTGAACAAAGCATGAAAGCAGAAAAAAAATAAAGGGAAAATTAGAATGGTAGAATGGTCAGAAAATCCTGGGGGGGCCTATTTTTCAGCATAGTCATATAGATATACACTATTTTACCAAAAGTATTGGGACACCTGCCTTTACATGCACATGAACTTTAATGGCATCCCAGTCTCAGTCTGTAGAGTTCAATTATGAGTTGGCCCACCCTTTGCAGCTATAACAGCTTCAACTCTTCTGGGAAGGCTGTCTACAAGGTTTAGGAGTGTGTCTATGGAAATGTTTTACCATTTTCCAGAAGCTTGTTTGTGAGGTCAGACACTGGTGTTTGGACGAGAAGGCCTGCCTCGTAGTCTCCTCTCGAATTCATCCCAAAGGTGTTCTATCGGGTTGAGGTCAGGACTCTGTGCAGGCCAGTCAAGTTCCTACACACCAAGCTCGCTAGTACATGTCTTAAAAGACCTTGCTTTGTGCAATGGTACTTATGTTGGAACAGGAAGGGGCAACCCCCAAACTGTTACCACAAAATTGGGAGGATGAAATTGTTCTAAATGTCTTGGTATCCTTAAGAGTTCCCTTCACTGGAACTAAGGAGCCAAGTCCAACCCCTGAAAAACAACCCCACACCATAATCCCCCCTCTACCAAATAATTTGGACCAGTGCACAAAGCAAGGTCCATATGACATGGATGAGCGAGTTTGGGGTGAAGGGACTTCACTGGCCTGCACAGAGTCCTGACCTCAACCCGATAGAACACCTTTGGGATGAATAAGAGCGGAGACTGCAAGCCAGGTCTTCTTGTCCTACATACGTGCCGGACCTCACAAATGTACTTCTGGATAAATAGTCAAACATTCGGATTCCCATAGACACACTCCTAAACCTTGTGGACACCCTTCCCAGAAGAGTTGAAGCTGTTATAGCTGCAAAGGGTGGGCTAACTCAATATTGAACCCTACAGACTGAGACTGGGATGCCATTAACCTCCCTGGCGGTATGAATATGTCAGGAATTATGTACCAAAAGCGGTACAATTTTTTTCATGGAAATTTGGCGTCATGTATTATAGTATATATATGTGTGTGTGTATATATATATATATATATATAATATAAATGTGTTATGTGTTTGTGTTTTGTGCAACGTTTGAATTTCCCTCCCAGTTCTGCTCCCATGCAGCATTGCTGCTGCAGGGAACGGAACTAGGAAGTCATCATACCGACGGACGAGCGGCGGGGATCTCGGCTGGCGATCACAGCAATGGGAGATCATCGCTGGATCGCCAGGAGAAGGTAAGAGACAGCGCTGCGCGCTCTGCACATCTACCCCGAGCGTGACTCGGGGATACCGATCCTAGACTAAAAAATCCACCCCGAGTCACGCTCGGGGATACCGCCAGGGAGGTTAAAGTTCATGTGTGTGTAAAGGCAGGTGTCCCAATACTTTTGACAATATAGTGTAGATATGGCTGTGAATAGGAGATCCATGGCTCTCAAATCTGAAGATACCCGGGGTGAGAATCTGCCAGTATAGCGGTAAGTTTTTATTTGTCATAACATCCAAGAGTCTATTTAGAATTTTCAATAAAGCAGCATCAGCTGCCATATGCATATGTACAGTATATGTATGTACATATAATGAAACACACAGTATATACTGTATGTAAGTGTTCTGTATGCATACATAGATTATGTAGAAACAGCTATATAACTGGATGGGATGCTGCAGTAATGCGCAATGGTGCATTCAATCTATTGAGACATTACACCTGTAAGCCATAATCTAAGGTGAATAATGAGCCCAGAAATGCTCCACAAACTGCTGGTCTATTACACTAAGTATTTCATGATTGGTCTCAGGGGTAAAGGAGCAATCCACCTCCTAGTAACAGCTATTCTAGCAGTTATGGGAAGTCTGTTGTGTGCATGTTTTCTTGAAGACACAATATTCCTTCTCTCCGGCCATAGTGTAATATATCACTGCATGTTCTTCTTCCAGGAGACTTGTATTAGCCACTTCTGGAACGGAGGGTTTTACCCCATTAATGACCAGGCCATTTTTTGCGATACGGCACTGCATTATTTTAACTGACAATTGTGCGGTCGCGTGACGCTGTACCCCAAAAAAATGTATGTCCTTTTTTTTTTTTCCACAAATAGAGCTTTCTTTTGGTGGTATTTTATCACCTCTGCGATTTTTATTTTTTTGCGCTATAAACAAAAAAAGAGCAACGATTATGATAAACAAAAAACAATATTTTTTACTTTCTGCTATATGACTTTCCCAATAAAAAAATTTAAAAATCTAATTTTTTTCATCATTTTAGGCCAATATGTATTCTGCTACATATTTTTGGTAAAAAAAAAAAAAAAAAACCAATAAGTGTATATTGATTGGTTTGCACAAAAGTTATCACATCTACAAACTAGGGGAAAGATTTATGGCATTTTTATTTATTGTTTTCGTTTTTACTAGTAACGGTGGCGATCAGCGATTTTTAGCAGGGCTGCGACATTGCGGTGGACAGATCGGACACCTAACTGACATTTTTGACACTTTTGGGGGGACCAGTGACATTCCTACAGTAATCAGTGCTAAAAATATGCACTGTTACTGTAATAATGACACTGGCAGCGAAGGGGTTAACACCAGGGGCGATTAAAGGGTTGAATGTGTCCCTAGGGGGTGCTTTCTAACTGTGTGGGGGATGGGCTTGCTGGATGAACACAGAGACCTGTGTTCATTACTGACAGAACAGCGGTCTGCCATGTTTATCTTCACGGGGAGTGATCGCGGGTGTCCAGCAGACATCGCGGCCCCCACTAGCTGTCCCCCAAAACGATGTACAGGTACGTTGTTTCGCGGGACAGAGCCGACCTGCGACAGTATAAGTATGGCGGCTGGTTGGCAAGTGGTTAAGAGACAGCAGCTGAAAAAGCCCCCTAATTGAAGTAGCAGGCTGCTTTTTCTTGTAGTATGATGATAATCAAAACAATTGCTGCACTTGGAACCCATGTAAATTGGGCTTTTGTGTTTGAAATAAGTTTAATGCATTAGGCACTAATCAGCATCATGAGCACTGTAGGAACGTGCTTTGGAATCAGGATCTGGCATTCATGTCTAAGAAGCCTTAGACAGCTGTAGACCTAGCTGGCCAACAATCAGTGTTGGATTGAGTAACATTTGCTAATCAATAACAGAGAGCAAGTATAAAGTGGAATTCTATTGACCCCGTGCGTTAGAATGTCAGCAGCAAAACTGGCCACACTTATCACAATCTGCACAATCTCTGTTCAATCTCCCAACAATTTTTAGTGCAAGGATCCAGGGGGGAGGGGGGGGGGGATGGTGGTTGGATACAGTTTGAATCGGTTGCTTACATACTGTAGGCCTTCATATTTTATAGTTTTAGTAAACTGAAAAGAAAGCGGTACAGAGAATAAACACTCAGAATCGAATGTGAATGAATGACCAGCTTTGGAACGATTTGCATCAAGCAATAGCCAACAATTAAGTTCAGACCTCAGATCCCAACTGTATTTTATTGGGGTGGTTTGCATTGAAAAGACAGTTCTTATACACAAGGGCCACAAGATAGCTGTAGGTAATTAGGTTTTCGCCCTTCTGTTCGTACCATGCCATGTACTAAACCCCTTGAAGTATCAGTGGCTGGCAAACTTAAAGTGTTACTAAACCCAGGACCCTGCATTCACTATATCTGGTTTCCCACAGTACACAGAACATTTAAATGCAATTGGTTTAGTAAATTTAAACTACTAAATACATTTTCTCATTAGCAGTATATTGAAATCTTGTGACTTCTATCAGTGACTGGTTGAAGCTTGTAGGAGGAGTTTTTATTCTACTCTGACTGTCCTATGAGGCTGCAGGACCCCTGACCCTCTGTTTGGACAGTGCTGATTGGTCCTCTGCTGATCACATGCACCAGACTAGTGGATATCCGATCTGTTTATTATAGAAATAATGATAAAACATATAGGTGTCTACTCACAAACAGCATAATGATAAAAACTCAGCAGGCCACCTGAGTGGCTGTACACCTGTGAATGACCGCAACCTCCGACCAAGGGAAAGGGTCCTGTCCAGGATCCAACTGGCTAATGCATTTCAGAACCTAGTTTGGAAATGGTTCACTTGCCACTATTTATACCATACAAACACATCCACTACCTGGGATGAGGCCATGGCCCTGCCTCCTGGGATGGAATTGGGAAATTAGGCCAATTGTGAGCCTTCACCTCAAAGATCATGAGGCCAGTGGAACATTAGACTTCCATATTCATGGTCTGAAAATATTCATAGTTAGAAAGTATCTGGTAAATAACAAAGAAAAATATACTGAGTGTATACAGTATGTGCGTATGACTTCTGACTTTTCTCAAATTTTCCTGGGTTATAAACTTATTATGGGTCATTAATTCTAAAGTTAGCAGGTCAGTAAAACAGTCAGGCAACTAGTGGGGTTCAGCAATGGCAGCTTACATAACTCTCATGATATGCATACTTTAAATCATGTGGGCCTAACAAGTTTTATACTCTCTCACAGTCCTTATGATTAATTTAATTAACTCTACCATTGCAGTTCTTGTTATAGCAGTTTTCATAGTAGGACACAGCAAGCATTGGAAGAGTATTTGGAAGCTCCCAAGTCACCAACAGCCACAGAACAGAAATTTACACATGTAGCCACATTAGGGGTGGACCTGGGGGGGGGGGGGGGGGGAAATTACTCCCCCCGAGAACATGTTACTGACTCCGAGCCTCTGAGTCCGAGGATCCTGGCGCCACTTACTGCTCTGAGGTGGCTGGTCGGCAAGCTCAGATTGCGGGTTCCCGACCCGCCATCCCTGAGCATTATTGTGAAGAATGGAGCCGGCACTAGAGGAAGAGGAGCAGATGCTTTCTGTATAGCGCATACCAAAAGCACTCCGCCTGTGACAGGAGCGATACAGGAAGCATCGGCTCTGCTCTCTATTGCAGCCACATGCTTCTTCTAGCGCCGGCTCCTGTCACACTGATGCTCGGGCATAGTGGGTTGGGAACCAGACAGCAATACTCACCAGTAGTACCTGCCAGCAGTACCCACCAGCAGTATCAGCCAGCAGAACCCACCAGCAGTACCAGCCAGCAGTACCCACCAGCAGTACAAGCCAGGAGTACCCACCAGCAGTACCCGCTAGCAGTACCAGCCAGCAGTACCCACCAGCAGTGTCTGCCAGCAGTACCAGTCAGCAGTACCCATCAGCAGTACCAGCCAGTGGAACCCACCAGCAGTACCAGCCAGCAGTACCCACCAGCAGTACCAGCTAGCAGTATCTGCCAGCAGTACCCACCAGCAGTACCGGCCTGCAGTACCCACCAGCACCAGCCAGCAGTACCCATCAGCACCAGCCATCAGTACCCACCAGCATTACCAGCCAGCAGAACCCACCAGCAGTACCAGCCAGCAGTACCTGCCAGCAGTACCAGCTAGCAGAACCCACCAGCAGTACCAGCCAGCAGAACTCACCAGCAGTACCAGCCAGCAGAACCCAACAGCAGTACCAGCCAGCAGTACCCACCAGCAGTACCATCCAGCAGAACCCACCAGCAGTGCCATCCAGCAGTACCCACCAGCAGCACCAGCCAGCAGTACCCACCAGCAGTACCAGCCCTGTACGACAGCCAGCAGCAGCCACCAGCCATACCTGTCTGCGGGACAGCAGCAGCCAGCGATACCTGCAGGAATTCTGAGAAAGAAGTGAAGATTGAGGTCAGTTGAGGTGCAGGTAAACGGCAGTGCATCTGTGTGAAAGCAGCCTTAGGCCCTTTTCTCACAATCGGTCTAATCGGATCCACCGGTCTGTTTTTTGGGTGGACCCAATTGGACCCTCCATTCACCTCTATAGAGCGGCAGATACAAAAGATGGTCAGAGACTGAGGGCATGATACAAGACATGGTCAGAGACGGCAGACATGATACAAGCGATGATCAGAGACTGCGGACATGATACAAGAGATGGTCAGAGACCACAGACATGATACAAGAGATGGTCAGAGACCGCAGAGATCATACAAGAGATGGTCAGAGACCGCAGACATGATATAGGAGATGGTCAGAGACTGCAGAAATTATACAAGAAATGGTGAGAGACTGCGTACATGATACAAGAGATGATCAGAGACTGCAAACATGATACAGTAGCGGGTCAGAGACTGCCAACATGATACAGTAGATGGTCAGAGACTGCGCACATGATACAAGAGATGGTCAGATACTGCAGACAAGATACAAGAGATGGTCAGAGAATGCGGACATGATACAAGAGATGATCAGAGAATGCGGACATAATACAAGAGATGATCAGAGAATGTGGACATGATACAAGAGATGGTCAGAGACTGCAGACATGATAGAAGATAGAAGAGCATTAGGGGGGCCAGAGAGCACAGGGGGAGCAGAGAGCACTGAAGGAGCTGAAGGGCACGGGGGGACTGGAGAGCATTAGGGGGGTCTGGAAAGCATTGCAGGGGGGTCGGAGAGTACAGGGGGTGGAGAGCACTGGGGGGGGGGGGACAGGGAGCACTGGGGGGACAGGGAGAACCAGGTGGATGGAAAGCACAGGGGGGAGGGGGGTGGAGAGCATTGGATGAGCCAAAGATCACTGGGGAGCCAGAGAGCACTGAGGGGGGGGGGGGCTGGAGAGCACTGGGGGGCCAGCAAAAGAAGTTGGATAGAAGGAAACCCCCCCACCCCACCCCACCCACACACCCCCGTTGGCACGCTGCTGCTCTCAAGAGTAGAAAACATTTGGTTGATTTTTTGACAGTTGGCAAATGCAAAAATACAAAAATGATATTTCTTAGCTTTTTTCTCCTTTAGTCTTTATCTCTTTCCATCAATTTCACTACCTTACTTTTATTAGTGTATATAGTAATATTAGGATATATACAGTATCTCACAAAAGTGAGTACACCCCTCACATTTTTGTAAACATTTTATTATATCTTTTCATGTGACAACAATGAAGAAATTACACTTTGCTACCAAGTAAAGTAGTGAGTGTACAGCTTGTATAACAGTTTAAATTTGCTGCTCCCTCAAAATAACCCAACACACAGCCATTATTGTCTAAACCGCTGGCAACAAAAGTGAGTACACCCCTAAGTGAAAATGTCCAAATTGGGCCCAAAGTGTTAATATTTTGTGTGGTCACCATTTTATTTCAAGCACTGCCTTAACCCTCTTGGGCATAGAGTTCACCAGAGCCTCACAGGTTGCCACTGGAGCCCTCTTCCACTCCTCCATGACAACATCCCGGAGCTGGTGGATGTCAGAGACCTTGCGCTCCTCCACCTTCCGTTTGAGGATGCCCCACAGATGCTCAATAGGGTTTAGGTCTGGATACATGCTTGGCCAGTCCATCACCTTTACCCTCCACTTCTTTAGCAAGGCAGTGGTCGTCTCGGAGGTGTGTTTGGGGTCGTTATCATGTTGGAATACTGCCCTGCGGCCCAGTCTCCAAAGGGAGGGGATCATGCTCTGCTTCAGTATGTCACAGTACATGTTGGCATTCATGGTTCCCTCAATGAACTATAGCTCCCCAGTGACGGCAGCACTCATGCAGCCCCAGACCATGACACTCCCACCACCATGCTTGATTGTAGGCAAGACATACTTCTTTGTACTCCTCACCTGGTTGCCGCAACACACACTTGACACCATCAGAACCAAAAAAGTTTATCTTGGTCTCATCAGACCACAGGACATCGTTCCAGTAATTTATGTCCTTAGTCTGCTTGTCTTCAGCAAACTGTTTGCAGGCTTTCTGGTGTATCATCTTGGAAGAGGCTTCCTTCTGGGACGACAGCCATGCAGACCAATTTGATGCAGTGTGTGGCGTATGGTCTGAGCACTGACAGGCTAACTCCCCCCCCTTCAACCTTTGCAGCAATGCTGGCAGCACTCATAAGTCTACTTCCCAAAGACAACCTCTAGATACAGTATGATGCTGAGCATGTGCTCTCAACTTCTTTGGTCGATCATGACCAGGCCTGTTCTCAGTGGAACCTGTCGTGTTAAACCGCTGTATGGTCTTGGCCACCATGCTGCAGCTCAGTTTCAGGGTCTTTGCAATCTTCGTATAGTCTAGGCCATCTTTATGTAGAGCAACAATTCATTTTTTCAGATCCTCAGAGAGTTCTTTGCCATGAGGTGCCATGTTTAACTGCCAGTGACCAGTATTAGAGAGTGAGAGCGATAACACCAAATGTAATACACCTACTGCCCATTCACACCTGGGACCTTGTAACACTAACGAGTCACATGACACCGGGGAGGGAAAATGGCTAATTGGGCCCAATTTGGACATTTTCACTTAGGGGTGTACTCACTTTAGTTGGCAGTGGTTTAGACATTAATGGCTGTGTGTTGCGTTATTTTGAGGGGACAGCAAATTTACACTGTTACACAAGCTGTAAACTCACTACTTTACTTAGTAGCAAAGTGTTATTTCTTCAGTGTTGTCACATGAAAAGATTTAATAAAATATTTACAAAAATGTGAGGGGTGTACTCACTTTTGTGAGATACTGTAGCAGATGTGAAACAAAAGTCTGATAAATGGAATAGGTAACTGAAAACATATATATATGTTAATATATACATTATATATACTGTATATATATATGTGGGTGTGTATATATATAGTGTACATGAATATATAGACACATTACTGTGCCAAACATAGAGGTTTGACATAGCACGTAGCTCATATATCGGTATATTCTCTACACAAATCACCCCTTTGCATACTGTACATGTCTCTGTGTCATGTTACCTCAATTTACCCTGCTGATGTTCCTGCATTGGGCTCGCTGTAACTTTCCCTCTGTGCCCTGGGGCTGTGACAGCTATTCACTGAGAACATTGTCTGAGCTTCTATGTGGGGCTGTGGGTGTTTTTGTCATGTTCATTATTTAGCCACAAAATATTTGTGTGTGGTTCCAAAGAATGTTCCACTTATTGCTGAAAACAACCAGAAAGCAGAGTTAAATTTCCATAACTCTGTACAAGTATTATGTGCACAGCAAACACATCACCTCCAGCTACAGCTCATCAATACCGACCTAACATGACAGCCAAACCTGCTGACAGCACAATAGAATTCATCTCTCAAATGTGTCATGAAAAGGTAAAAAATTCACCTAGGAAGAAGCAAATGTAATCAATATTTGAAATGGAGAACCTTCTGGAATAATACAAGTATGTTTTAAGCCAAAGGCAGTAAAATCGATGGACTTATAGGGCTCCACTCACACAACCAGATCACAAGTGGTATGTAGGTGTCCAGACATATTTTCACTAAATACTGAATGCGATCCTGAAACTGTCAACTCACTATACAGTTCTGCAGTATTTACCGCAAAACGCTGAAAATGATCGGTAAATACCACATGAACAGGTGTTAAACTCAAATCACAGAAGGAAATAAATAATTAAAAGCACGCGGGAATTAAGTAGTGATCAATGTATTGCACTAATTAGGGAATGTGTACTGGTTGTTAAGCGGGCGGCCGCCAGTTTCCTAACCCTTAACTGTCATGGTTGTTAAGGAGCGGACAGCCACTGCGTCCTTAACAACCGATGAGTAATTAGCTGTCAGTGATGGAAAATTAAGAATTAAGGAAAAAACAGCGTGGGGTCCCCCCAATCCATACCAGACCTTTATCCGAGCATGCAGCCCAGCAGGTCAGGAAAGGTCACATGCCCTCAGCATAGGAGGGGTACTTTGGGGCAGGGGGGGCTCTACCCCACCCCCCAAAGTCCCTTGTCTCCATGTTGATGGAGACAAGGGCCTCTTCCCCACAACCCTGGCCGGTGGTTGTGGGGCTCTGCGGGCGGGGGCTTATCGGAATCCCATTCACCAAAAAAAAAAGAAGTGTAGTGTAAAAAAAGACAAAAGGCAGTTTATGATGAGTCCTTTATTAAAAAAAACCCCCAAAAAAAAATGTCCCCCAGTGTAGATCCATTGTCAATCACGATGACAGTCACCAACACAGACCCGAAAAAAAAAGCTCCACTCCCGACAAAAGCTTCCGCTGTCTGACAGCTTCGCCTTCTGACAGTTGTTAAAAAACTAAGGGGCGGTGCCACCTGGTGATGTTACCTGGTGGCACTGCCCCCTCGTGACGTCACCGACCGGGGGCACGCTGGGTCGGTGGCTAATCTGGTTGAGCCACAGTTAGCCAAACTGTGGAACTTGGTAAAGGGGAAGATGGGTCTATGTGTCCCGAGGACAAGGGAGGTTACTAGCAATCTGCCTGACATGCCCCCTACCCCACAATCCTAGTGGCAGCCTTGTCTTGAGTAAGTAGTGAATGAAAAAAAAAAACAGTGGCATCAACAAAAATTTTAAACCATTACTAACCTGGCCTCTGACAATGTACCTTCTCACTTATGATCCAACCACCACCTTACCTGCCACTGGCCCATCCCAAATTTACCTTACCAGTCAGTGGGTACACCAAATAACATAACCAATAGCCATGAATAGGAACTTGTCCCCATGACTCCACCAAACCACTCCTAACACTCACCCCTCCAATTTTTTTGTTTTTCCTTATTATTGACAATTGCCAACAATTGTCAAGAGACCACCACCTCAAATAATATGACCTTCTCCTGTCTGTGTGCTACACCATAGAACCAGCACCACCTCAATATCATCCAGGAAATCATAAATTAACAAGGCCCATCCAAGGCCCATAATATACAGTATACCTCATCTACAGAGATGTAGGATTGATCCTTCTCCACCAGGCGATATCTCACCACCACTCTTTCCATCCGATGAATGAAGTTAAAGACAGCCCGATTAACCACAACTCTGGTCCTTACAGTTTATCCTGAGAATTCGCACCCCTCCAAATTAGCCATAGTACCATCTTTTACCGCACAAGATCCATGGTTTTGCACAACTCCCAAAAACACATTAATACATGATATATCTGCTAGATTGAGGTTCTAATGAGAATCTTGGTGTTATTCTTGCTTGCATGAATAACCAAAATCCCCAGGGTGCCCGGCCTCCTTACCCAATTTCTGGAGTGTTGCTTAGTCTAGTAGATGTGGGAGTAACCTACAATCCAAATGTTGTATCTACCCAAAAACACATAAAGCAAACAAAACAAAGGAAAGGTATATTAGTATTGTCCAATCAGTTAGATCATAGGCTGAACTTTGAGTAATGAAACATTATGCACAAAACTCCCTACCTAATCAAGCATACTAACAACTCCGCTCCCCCCCCCCTTCCCAGCCCTTTGCTGTCTTGACTAATTCTCAATGTGAAATGCCCCATAGAAGGCCAATCTAAATACTCGTTTATGAAGACCCATCTCATGCACTGAGTAGCAGCAGTGGAGCAACTCAGGATCAAACAGGTCCTCCAAAGTCTCAACCATAATTGGCCTGCAGGGCAGGATATTCAGCCTGCCCTTTTTATTCTTTTGCTGCACCAAAAAATAAATAAAAATCCTTAGTGGCATCAAGTTGGCCCCACATCTTAAACAGAAAAGACAAAGCAGACACTGACCTGGTTATGGAGGTAACAAAAGTACCCGTAGTCTTTTGGGCCACCAAGAAATCAAGAACCATGTCCCTCACCTTTACTAACTTTCCTGATGATAAACAGAAC